>NW_027225598.1:600000-762500 GCF_038994185.2 Dermacentor albipictus
TGCATATAAAGTCTAAATTTTTATATCAGGCCATTGCAGCCGTAATGAGCGGGATCGATCAATGCCCGCATACCTAGCCTTGGTGTCAAGCTGTACACCTTGAGTTAAACAACAATAACGAAAAGTCCTTGCGTACTACGTCTCTCATAGCCTAGGTGTAGTCTTGGGACGTGAGGCTCCAACAGTTATCGCACAATACTAATAATATCATTATGACTGCCTCTATCCCCATTAGTCTACTGGCCGTTAATCGCAATTGACAGTTTGTAATGCTTTGTTCGTCAACGCTGGTACGCGGGGATTGAATTCGCAGAGCTTTTCGTTGGCATGGGCCGTCGTCGCTAATGATAGGATTATCATCGGTATTGCCTGATTAAAAAAAAATTCGTGAATTTGGGCCCCACAACCAAATACTCAAAGCTTTTCATTCATAATCGCTATTTAGCATTGGCCGGCCACCTTTGCTAATTTATGTTCAGCATCGGGAATGGCTCACATTTTCTCCTAAGAAGAGCACTACCGTAAGCAGTTTTCTTTTGTGCGGGTACAAACCCTTTTCCCTCCTGACAACTAGAAAACAAGCTAAATCAAAATGAACCACAGGGTCTTGGTGACGATAACATTATTAATTGGCTTTGTGTTTTCGGTTCCTATCCGCAAAAAGTTTTTATGCTAAAAATGGTTTCCGGCGAAGATGCTAACCTATAGGGATGTTCGGCATCGTATTATTCGCAAACGATTAGCACCAGCCAGGAAATTGACAGGGAAACAATCTATATTTGACCCCTCAACTATTGAACAAGTTTTGAATGGTCTTAAGTCGATCATTATATTGAACATCCCTAACTCGCACCCACTTACTGGTGTGTCGACTACATCCAACTGGAGCGACGAAGAAGCAAACATGACTTTCTATCAGTACTCCTTGAGCAGATATTCGGTGCAGCGGCGCTAGTTAGTACGGCCCATTAAAAACCGATTATAAGGACTATAACAACACTGCCTGCTGTCCGACATGCGCTAGTAGTGTGAGCATACAGTAGCACAGATTTCAAGTCGCAGATTTCACGGCTAGAATTTGCTGGGTTGTATTGCTTGGATGTGACTGGTGTGTCTGAGACCTTGCCGCAGGAACTGAAGGAATCACGTAGAAGAGCCTAGCAAAGACGTCGTATGAAAGGCCACAGGTAGTGTAGTACGTGCCCAGAGTTGCGCAGAATATGAAGAAAGGGGCAAGGGGGCCCGATGTAACCGCGGTGCTCTCTGCTCCTATTAAGCTGTCGGGGATGTGCAGTCGCTTCTCCAGTAAGAATTCGAAGCACGGACACACGGGGAAAAAAAGAAAACGCAGGTTATTCTCTAGTCTCAACGGCAGTGTTTGTGCTCTTAATGAAATACTCCTCAGTTGTCCCATGAGTAGCTGTAGCGACTACATTGACCAAATTGCCCTTCTAATAAGGAGCGATTGAGGGGATGCAGAGTTTCTTAAAAGAATGAGTCCCTACCCCATTTGTTCATTCACTCCGGCGAATGCTCACGCCTACCATGGCTTGCAGGCCTAAGAATAATTGTAGAAAGCCCGAAAATTAGTACACACGCTTCGCACTAAAGGAACAGTAAAGGCAAACACTAAGTCGACATGAATTGCATAAATACCATTCCAGAAACCTAGCAACTCTTTTTTCGTGCCAAGAAAAGACAGCTTACGAGAAAATTGCATTTGAAGGATCAGAATACCTGTTTCGAAATTCAAATCTCCCGCCAATCAAACAGGGGAGTGGTGACGTTGCATTGGCCATCACCACGCTTTGCTGCCGTCGGTGAGTACAGCGGCGTCCGACTGACGGCGGCACCGAGCCAAGACAGAGCGGTGTCTTCGCCGCCACAGCTTATTTTTGGTCAAGTGGCGCAGACCGTTCGGGCATCCCGCCGCATCACACGGAAGTTCAATTCTGTGCCACTTACAGTTCGTGTGAGTTTCGCGAGCCAACAAAACCAGTGCAGCCCTACACAATAACGAAACTACTGAACGCGAAAGCATGCGAAAATGAAACCTTTCGACCACCCACTTCGTTGTGAAGGGTAATTTCAATGAGGTCGTTTTTTCTAAAAAAGGAAATGGAACTGGATGAGTAGCATTTTATTTTGTGTTATAATGCAATAGAAGGACGTTTTTGCAACAACTGGTTGAGTGCTAGTGACATAAATTAAATTAGGACTGCCTTCGTCGTCGGACAAGTACTTGAATGTCGCGGGGGAGTGTCTTATCATGTCCTGCATTTACCTCAATTTCTCGATTACTAAGGCTCTGTTCGCGATAATATTGCTACGGAACAGTATTTGCGATGAAAAAGAGGCGAGCAGGGTGTAGACGGCGACGACGATTAGAGGCTAGCGCGGGCTGTTGCCTCTTGGCCAAGTGCGGCGTATTGCCTTGTAAATATACTTGTATATAGCTTTTCGTCGGCGTCTTCCTACGTAACATATCTGGTGGAGGTGAACGTTTCCTGTACCTCGTCACGGAGCTTCGCAGTGGACGGTACGTAGAGCCTTCCTTCAAGGCTCCCGGCGACGACAACTCGACTCCGCCGGCTCCGACGCCTGCTGCCACTTCGACGACCTGCATCACTCTCCCGCTCCCCGTGATTCTTGCGTATTCTTGGGAAAAAATGGGGAACATGTCGAGGACTGGATCAGCCTGTACGCACACGTCAGCCGCAATAACCGGCGGGACTGTACTATCATGCTTGCCAACGTAGTCTTTTACCTCGGTGGCACACCTGGAGTTTAGTTTCGGACGCACGATGAGCTCACCAGTTGGGATTCGCTTAAGCAAAAGCTCCGAGGCTTGTTCGGCAACCCCTACGGTCACCAACTTGCCGCGCAGAAGGCGCTCTCCGGCCGTGTGCAGACGCCAACAGAGCCCTACGTCACGTACATTCAGGACGTCTTGGCTCTGTGTCGCAAAGTTGACCCAAACATGACTGAGTCCAACAAGGTCTCCCGCATCCTCAAAGGCATTACCGATGGCGCCTTCAACTTGCTCGTTTTTAACAACGTGGCGACGGTGGATGCAGTTATACAAGAGTGCCGCCGCCTGGATCGCTAAAAGCCGACGTATCGACCAGCAGTTTGCACATCTGCCCAACACCCCAGCGCCATCTTCCTGTGCCAACGCTCCTCGTCCCAACAACACTTGCGATATTACGAGAATCGTCCGGCGTGAGATCGAGGCCACCTATCCGGCTGCCTTTGACTCCAGCCCCCTCCAATGCACCTGCAGTCACGGTTTCCCTGATCCAGGCAGTTGTCCACCAGGAGTTCGCCAACATGGTTCTTCCCACCATCTGCTCGGCTCACAGCCCTGATACCCACCCGGCTTCTTCGATTCCGCCCCGTCCCACATCTTCTTACCCACCACGTTCCCGCAACCCGTCTGAATGGCGCACTGCAGACGACAAGCCCATTTGTTTCCACTGCCATCGAATCGGCCACATTTCTCGCCATTGTCGCAGTCGCTGGAGTTCCCCGACCCGGTCAACTTATACAGACTACTCTTGCCCCTCAGGTGGCCCTTCTCGTCCCTATGTCGCACGCTCCGATAATGCGGCCACTGATTCTCCTGCGCCGAGCCGCCCCTATTCTCGTTGGCCTTCGCTCCAACGACGACAATCTCGCTCTCCCCAGGCTCGTCGCTCCTTTTCCCCGACTCTTTTCGGACGCGCCTCCCAGCCGGAAAACTAGGCAATGCAGCGCCTCGAGGTGACGCTGCATTGCTCCATACGCCACCAAATCCTCTCCTGACGTTGCCCACTCATCTGAACCTTCTTGACGTGCAAGTCGATGGTGTTTCTGCATCTGCTCTCATAGACACTGGGGCGCATTTGTCGGTAATGAGCGCGAACCTTCGTAACCGGCTGAGGAAAATAATCACGCGCACTACGACGCCTGTTGTCCGTGTCACCGATGGTGGCACAGCCCCTGTAATTGGTATGTGTGCCGCCCGCGTCTCCTTCGCCGATCGCTCCACTACCGTGCTATTCACAGTCATCGCCCACTGTCCCCACGACATCATCCTCATTGTTCCGCTAGTAATCTCCGCCTTGACCTGCCTGTTCTGGATCCCGCTGAACAATACCCTACTCGCCTCAGTTCCATCGACTTCGTTCACTTGCCACCTTCGGCACTGACTTACGTTGACTTCGTGTCATCCCCACCAGTCCCTGACGGTCACTACATCGCGACTCCTATGCAAGAGGTCCTCCTTACACACGGGATTACAGTACCTCATACAGTTTTATCTATTACGGCGAATTGCGTCTGCCTGCCAGTGGTCAATTTTGGCTTGACGACACAAGTGCTGACACGCGGCATGCCTCTGGCCTAGCTTTGCTCATCATTATTCAGTGGCATCTATCGCAGTAGACAACAACTCAGCTGATCCTCCTCTACCATCGCAGTCGGCGACTTGTACCATCGCCGACTTACAGAAAATGATTGCGCCCGACATGCCGTCCGAGCACGCTCGTGAGCTCTACCGCGTTCTGTTATCCTACCATGATATTTTTGACTTTAACGATGGTCCTTTGGTCCAAACTACAGCTGTTAAACATCGCATTAATACCGGCGATACCCCTCCTATTCATCGCCGCCCGTGTCGAGTATCTTTGCGAGCATTCAGGCACTTGCTTTACGCCTGTCATGGATTCCCTGATATGCACCGCTAAAGGCTCCCGTAGATCTCCTAAACAAAATCAATTTAGCGGATAAATTATGAAAATGCATTATTCGTATAGATGTTCTGCATTGTGTGGATTATTTTTACTGCATTTGCATTTACTCAAAATTCGCTCCTTGAAAGTGGTATAACGTGTCAAAGGGATCCTGGAGAAGATAAGTAGCTCTTGTAGAGTAAAACAAATAAAGACTGTGAAGCAAACAATTCTCACGTGCTCGCACGTGCGTTCCGCGCCAGTGTAAACTTTTGGGCTCACCGAATATGCAAGGCAATAAAACTTTCATATGCATGTTGGACCGTCAGCATTTACGCGCTGCTGTCTTCGACATTCGGTGGGCTGTTCGGGGAAAAAAAAACACAACCCATTCAAGACGTCAGCCGTGACACAGAATCAGAAGAAGGGCTTACGTAATGTAAAGATGACTTTAGGCACAGAGGATTTATGACCTCGTTTTGTGAAAACACGAAATTTTCATATTCGACATCAAAATTCAACGTATCATTTATTCAGCACAATGGTATTATTTAACGCATTGCTGCAGAATGTACATGATAAGTGGCACGGGGACTCATTCGTCAAATGATGTTTGATCCGAATTACTTAGTAGTGGTGCCAAACTTCGCAACTCAAGAACTTATGCACACATATGCAACAAATGTATACTTACGCGCACGGTCTCGAGCATTCCTAGAGCAAAATAAAATTTAGATATCACAAAACACGTAGAACAAATCTATAAAGGTACCCTTTCATATAAGATAGGCATAAAAGTAACTGTACTTTGCACAACGTACACAAGTTATTCTTATTGAGGAACTCTAAAATGAGCAACCCTTTCTGTTTTAGCCCTATTCCTTTGCTAACCATATGCTTCGTGAACGAAATGGAAATACGGCACTCGCAATATTCTGTGGTGGAACATTGGGGCGTGTGACTCAGCTGGTCATCTAAACCTTTAAACAATGCTGCTTAGAAGCAGCTGTTGGTCGTCATTTAAGTGGATATAAATTATAACTCGTTATTCACCGTAAACAAAAGCTTACCAACGGCGCCATCATGCTTGCTGCGCAGGAAAGAAAAGGCTGAGTACAATTCGCAAGGACGAAGCGAAAGAATAAGAAGGCTTGCAGCTGCGCCGTGCCTGGCCCGCCTATTACTGATCTCGAGGTGGGGGAATTTCGTTGCTAATTGTACTCGTCACCGGTAAGTGGGAAAAGTACTATCATCACTAAGGGGGAGACAAATGGCAGGAAAGACAGGGAGGTTAGCCAGTGTAAGTACCAGCTGGCTACCTGGCACTGGGGAAAGGTGTAAAGGGAATAAAAAGAGAAAGAAGACGAAGAGAGGAATAAAGGAAACCGGAAAATTCACACAGTAACGCGATACTACGCGCTACAACACTCAAAGGCGGTCGCACAATTGGAATGTCCTTAAAAACTTCAACAAAGCCCTTAAGGCCTTGAATGCCGAAGCCCGTCTGGACCAGTGTCCTAGAGCTTTTTCCTCTCGAAAGGGGTGATTTTCCAGTTTTCCGAGCATGGTCACGAGCACCTTTCTTGGCACTTTGTAACGGGGACAATCACAAAGTAGGTGCTCAATCGTCTCCTCGCAGCCGCAGGTGTCGCAAGTAGGGCTGTCGGCCATTCCCGTGCGGAATGAATAGACGTTCGTGAATGCCACACCGAGCCACAGGCGGCACAGAAGTGTTGCTTCCGCTCGTGGCAACCCTGGTGGTAGGCGGAGTTGCAGACGTGGATCCAATTTGTGGAGACGTGCGTTCGGGAATTCACTGGTGTTCCACAGATTCTGTGTAAGCTCGCGGGCGAGGGAGCGAAGACTTGTGGCTGCATCTGTTCGTGACAGTGGTATTGGTATAACATGGGCACCGTCGTGGGCCGACCGGGCGGTGTCATGCACACTGTGATTGCCCGACATTCCGCAGTGACCCGGTATCCAATGGTAGATGATGTTGTGCCCCTTTTTGATTGCGTGATTGTGGAGTAGTCGGATATCTGCGACTAGTTGCACATTTGGTCCGTGACAGAAAGGGGACATCGGAGACTGGAGAGCTGCCTTCGAGTCACTATTGTCACTAAGATGCCGCATAATTCGTTAAGGTAGTAGGGGGGGTATGCAAGAGTTAAGGAGGACTTTTCAGTTTCGGAATAACTGTCGGCGAAGAATTTGCCTTTTATTAATAGAGCGAAGGTTTGTTTACCTGTTCCCACCCCTTATTCTAAGGGGGGGGAGGCACTGGCTGCTCACGGCTGTCTACTTGCTGATATCGTGCATGATTGTACTGCAGCAAACGTAGTGGAAACTAGCACTGTGTAATGTGCGTACCAATGTGGCTCGGAGGTGCAGGTGATGCCCGTAAGCGTGGACGTGGGCCCCAGCGCAATCACGTCGTTAGCGTAATTCCGTCTTCGTCTTTATATTGAGATAATTCATTCAATGTGGTACGATTCTCATCATTCCGCCGTTCTCGCTCACTCGTCGCCACTGCGTTGTCATTTCGATATCATCATCATGCTACCATTATCATCTCGTTGTCGTCATTGTGCAGTCGTCGTTCGGTCGTTATTTTTCTTTCATTATTCTGTCTTCGTTATTTCATCGTCGTCATGCAATCGTCATTGTTCTGCAGTCGTCGTACCATAGTCCTCACGCAGTAGTAAGAATACTATCGTCATTGCAAACTTGTCATATAGTTGGAGCTTTCAATTCGTGGTCATTCCATCGTTGGGATGCCAACGCGGTGTCATTACATCGTCGTCCTTTCAGCTTCCTCATTGCAATGTAGGCATAACTCTAAAAAATGCCACCGTCATTGTACTCTTGTCATACAGTCGGCCCCTTGAATTAGTGGTCATACCATTCTCGGGATGCCGTCTACGTCATTTCGTCGTAGTCCTTCCAGCTTCGTCATTCCAGTGTCGTCATGCCATCATGCTAATGCTGTCATCGTCGTGCTGTCATTAAATGGCCCGTAATAGCATCGTCGTCATGTAGTTGACGTCGCGCCGACGTAGTCATAGTGTGGTCTATTCAGCGTCAGAATTCCATGGTATTTTCGCCATTGCGGCATATAATCATCGCCATGCCATTGCCATCATTTCACCGCAGTCATCACGTGGCCGTCATACAGTCATCCTCATGCCATTATGGTGGTTCCATAATCGTCATTAAGTCCAACTGTAATCGTCATTCCTTTGTGATCATGCGTTGTGCCTACAGGTTCGAGCACCGCAGGATTTTGGTGTGCGACGCGGTCGCCGGTAAAAATGGGTGTCCTGCTTTGTCGTCTGATTATACTTGCAAATGGTGGCTCTATAGGAAGAGCGTTCTTTGAGAATGCTTGTATAAGAGTGGCTCAAAGAAATTGCAGAACAATCAATAAATTCATGAATTCACAGCGGCAAAACGTGTATTAGCGCGTGCTTGACTACAGCAAAGTTTATTCGATGAGAGCTCTCCTACTGTTCAGATTATTGCAAATTGTTTTTCGAAGCCGCCACCAATCAATAACATACAAAGACCGAAGTGATCTCGTAAATTATCCGGCGTTACAGTGAAACTGATAATTGTTTGGCATGATGTCTATTCGTGAATAATGTAGTTAAGGGAGTGACTGCTGCCTTTAAGCATTTATAGCGTATTTCACGTAACTGGAACCAAGCATTTAAAAACCGCAACTGAATGAAACCAATGACATATGGTTTGCCGTCTTATGACACTCTTTAGGGTATTTTTATATTGCGCTAATTATTTTAGTTCATTAACTGCGCTCAATTGTGCAATTTTTGAATATTCACTTTAGTGCCCAGTGCATTCGGTTACGTCGTGAGCCCACTCGAAAACGACCGATCCAATTTTTTTGGCAACGTACATGCTGCGTGGCAATTTTTTGCGGCGTTTAAAGCAATCCAGCGAAGTATGAAATAAAGCAACACGGCTGTGCTCATCACATAGAATTCGCTGAGCTGTCAAAGGTGATAAAAAAGTGAAACGTAAGCAACATTCAAAATTAACATGTTGGAAGGTTTCAGGAAGCAGTAAAATATGGCCGCCGCATGAGATTAGTGAGAAGAAAACTTGACACAGCACAGCAAACAATAAGGAGGCTAATGTCATCAGTAATTTCCATCATATATTGAAAGCAGCAGGACAATTGTACACTAATTTGTACAGTACCCAGAGTAGCCACGCAAAATTTATTGGAAGTAGTGATCAGCGGGGTACAGCTCGCGGTTCCTTTTGTAACCAATGATGAAGTTAGAAGGGCCTTGCAAGACATGTTTCTGGCAAAGGCGGTAGGAGAAGATGGAATAACAGTCGATTTAATCAAAGATGGAAGATATATCAATCTGAAAAGCAATATTTTATACGCAATGCCTGTAGAGTCGAAGTGTACCAAAGAGGAGGAAGAATGGCAACATAATACTAATACACAGAAGGGAGACGTTAAACGATTACACAAATTTGCTTGCTTTCAGTACTGTTTAAGATACTCACCAAGGATAATTTCCAATATAACCATGACGGTAATTAGCTTCAATCAACGAAGAGAACAGGCTTGCTTCCGAAAGCGATATTTCACAATGAATCTCGTCCGTGTCATCAAGCAGGTAACTGCAATATATACGGCGTACAACTTGTCTTTCATAAAAAAGAAAATTGCATTTGATTTAATAGAGGTACCAGCAGTGACAGAGGCATTGCGTAATCAGGGAATACTGAAGGCATGCGTGAATATCTTGGAAATATCTGTCATGATTGCACAGCTACCTTTTTTTCGCAAGGATAAAATTACTTATGAAGCAAGGGATCAGGAAAGAAGCTCAGAAAACATGCCGACACAAGTTGAAATCAGCTTAGCAAGACCGCGTTAATTGGACATTGGTGGGAAAGGCCTTCCTCCTGGGCATTGGATATGAAAATATGCTGCTGCTGCTGCGGACGATGATGATGATCGTCCCGGAAGACATAATCACCTAAAAGCTACACTCCAGGTCTAATTGGTTGCACGGAAACGTCGCGTTTATGTGTGCACATATGACGTCGGATTGTGAATTAGTTTCTAACTAAATGTAGACATACAAGAAATTCCGCAATATTGAAGCTGTCCTGAGGTAACGCGTAATGATTAAGTTTTTGATCAGTCCTTGCGAAAAATCTAATAATACATCCATCGTAAGTCTTCTTGCCTTTATGGTTTTTCAGAATCTGTTTTCTTTTGATAAAATATAGCACTCTATCTATCGAACGCCTATCTAAGTGCACGCTACGATCGGGTTCAAACAATGTTACTCGAGAAACTTAGCCTGACCCGCTGTGGTTGCTCAGTGGCTATGGTGTTGGGCTGCTGAGCACGAGGTCGCGGGATCGAATCCCGGCCACGGCGGCCGCATTTCGATGGGGGCGAAATGCGAAAACACCCGTGCACTTAGATTTAGGTGCACGTTAAAGAACCCCAGGTGGTCGAAATTTCCGGAGTCCTCCACTACGGCGTGCCTCATAATCAGAAAGTGGTTTTGGCACGTAAAACCCCACAATAATTTTTTTTTTAAACTTAACCTGACAAGGGTTACCCGTTCACGCTGGAACATTGCGATGAGTGTATAGTCAACGAAATTATTCTCTGCCCGCTATTAAAATGCCCTTGGTTTTATTCGTCTTCATTTTCTCAAAGAAGGTAAGAATCTTTAGGGTTAGGTAGAATAGGTTTCATGAAACATGGGGCCGCATAACGTAAAACTATTCCAATATGTTTTTATTCTAATCTCCTGACGTCAAATTTGTGTAACCGCCGACGCAAGCATCGGGCGGTGATCCGCAGGGTTGTCTGCACAAACCAATCAAACGCTCCCCTCGTTCCTAGGAGGTCACTTTTGTTTGCTTGAAAAACGATTAACATTGCCTGCACTGAGAAGCTTGTCTTGTCTAAATGGCTCACAAGAGGCGAGGGGCATGCTCAAGTGGAGAGGGATTCGGTGGGGCTGAGCCAGCACGCTGAATAACGATAACCGTATGAAGAGGGTGGTGCCGGCGTCTGCGATTGGTTCGCTTTCTCTTACTTAGCTTGCGGTGGCTCGTCGGGAATCGCGGTAGCATGCAACTGAAGCTTAAGAATGACGCTAAAACGGATACTCGGCAAAGAAGAATTGGCAGAACGAGGCCGTAAACGTGCCGAAAGTTCTCGAAAACATTACACGGTCATGCAAAAAGTTTTATTACACGCAAATAAACCCATGCTCTCCGGCAGGGGCGAGAAGCCAGTGTGGGAGCGATCGGCAGCAGCCATCTTTTATTCCTTTCGGAACGGGGCAGCCTGTGGCTATTCAGAAGAAAATTCAGTTTTGTTCCGCATATTAATGCATCTTTATCGCGTACACACCACTTTGACGAGGTAAGCTTTTGCGGTTTTGTGACGTCGCGTGAGAGTCAGTTGAAGTGGGTGCAGCCCAAAAACTTTTGACCAATAGCCGAGTGCTAATGGCGAAAAGGTGTCGAATAAGAAATAACTATTTTGGTTTTGTTCGGTCAAATTATGCATAATCAGTGTGTACACGTCATATCTGATGGGCAGCTATCGCGGTTTTCGTGACATCGCGTGACAGACAGGTGAAGTGGGGCTGGTCCAAGAAAAGTTTTTGACCAATCGCGGTGGGCCGATTGCAGAATTGGAATAGAAAAGTTTGCAATACTTTTACGTTATAGCACCCATGCACCAAGGAGTGCTTTTAGAAGATTTACTAGTTGCGATTTTTGAAGCCTATATGTGGATGCATTTGCTCACTTAAATTTTTTTTTGAGCACGTTATAGTTATAGTTGGGCGTACGCCCAAACCACGAATCATTTAATGATGCTGAAAGAAGTAACAAAATTTGTTTATGGAGGGGTGGATCTGTTGGCTTTGCTGCGGTGCAGGAAGAGGGGTGACAGCTTAAAGAGAAGGGCGGGTTGAATTCTATAGCTGCGTTCGAAGGTAGTAAGGCGCTCCGAATCAATCAACCTGTCCGACGGTGTAGACAGGACCCACACAGCCCCGGAAGGATTTGATATGGTTGGCCACACAAGACTTCCGGACAGTGTCTCACGGGTTTTGCAGGGCGAGCCCATCCTGGACCCTGGGTTGAAAAGTGCGATGTTCTCAGGTGCTTGCAGTGCCACGAAGTTGGTTACGGGCACCTAGGAGGCGTCGGCAGTAGTAAAGTATGCGATGGATAATGACATAGAAAGCTTTCTTTGGGATTACACATTGTTTTGCTGCTAGTCTGTTAAAGATGGTCATAAGGGCTCTCAGCCAGCTCCAATGTGCTCAGCGATTGATTGTTTAGCAATAACCTCTCTGTTACAGCAAACATAAACGTTCTACTTGTTTCGCGTGTACCGCTACGTGCCATCTGGCACTGGATTCAGGTTCTATTCGAAAACGCTGTGATAACCACTCTACGCATCCTGAGTGTGAAAAGCAGCACTTAGTGGGTGCGGTGACATACTCGACCATAGGGCGTTGTGTGCAGGTGATTTATGAAACACCGAAAGAGGGCGCGCTCGTCGATAGGACAAATTTAACGCTTGCGTTACTACGTCTTGTACTGTAAGTAGACAGTGCTTTAACTACATGACGACGCATGTTAAGTAATTGAACGCTGGTAACATAAGCGTATATTGGGAGTTCCTCGTGAAGCAACGTAGACTTGCACTAAAAACAAGAAAAAAAAGCGAAAAAAATGAACAAATATTTAACACATCTCAGGGAACACCTGAGTTGACGGGAGAGATTTACTGTCGCTTGTAAAGTAAGCAAGCGCTACACCCATAAAGCAAAACGTGTACGGCGTAGTTTTGAGGAAAAGAAGCGGCAGCTGCCTACGCGGAAGTGTTCTTTTTAAACTTTTTCTGGGCGTTTCTCTTCCTGCCATAAAAGCCAGCACGCGGGAAGAGATGCCCGACGTCGTGATTTCAAGTTAGTACCTGGAAATAAAGGAGTTCCATCGTCTGTATAAGCCCGACTTAACAAGCGGATGGTTGCCGGTTTTGCGAGCGCAGCTGTGGCTTTAGTGCGCAAGAACTAGGGAAATAGCGATGCGCAGAATTAAGCAGCATGACATGCTCCGTCCTTTGCTTTGCAGAGAAGGCGATTCATTCAATCCTGCGTGCGGCTTCTGGCACTCCGCATTCAGGGTTTAGATTTTTTTTACTTACATATTTCGTTTTTTTTTTCAGCCATGCACCAGTTACTTACGTTAGCATAAAACGAAATTCCGTTCTGAGTGTAAATACTGTTGGGGTTGCCCCAAGTTGAAAGCGCTGCTGCTTCTTCATCTCTCCACCTTTTCTACTAATATTTTTTTCTATGTCTTGCTCCCACTGAGGCAAAACAAGTTGCCTATAAAGCTAGCACGACAAAAAGTACGGAAAGCAATTCACCATGATGTTTATGTAGCGTATTCGTTTACTACTTTGAGTGCATAAAATACAAACCATGTATTGATTGATTAATTGATTGATTGATTGATTATTGGAGTTTATTGGCACATGAACAAGATATGGTTGAAGAGCGTCAAGGTAAAAAATACCGACCATTTGGAGCTATGACTGAGTTTAAATTAAGCAGCATGTACCCACTGCAGCATACAATTCTATTTGCAAGTGCAAGTGCTTCATTTTCCTTCACATAATCATGGTCATACAGATATCTGAATCGGTAGCCAGGGAAGGCTAGTTTGCGGTCCAGCGACAAATTAGAAAAGACAGGTCAGGCGCAGATTTTAGCAGCAGAGTATTCCGGAACACGTAATGAGTTATGCAGACAAGAAACATTCTGAAAATACTCCTACATAATCAATTCAAGTAAGTTAGAGATTCTGGTTATCAATAAAAAAGAATTTGCTACAGTGCTTGAAATTACGCGCGGTTGTAACTTGCAGGGGTAAAATATTCCAGATTTTTGTGCCACTGAATTCAATTAACCTTTCGCCGTATACATTGTAACACTTTGGTATGTTGAGGTTACCTTTTAAAGCATGTCTAGTATCGCGAGTTGGAAAATAAAAGACCTTTCGAGGAATTTTAAAGTTAGTGCATAAAGTATTATTAACTGGAATTGAGATCTTACGATTACATAGTGAATTAACGGATAACACATGTTGTGTTTGGAAAATATCATTAAATGTATCCCTGGTACAATCTGAAGCGCTAATTATTTTCAGGGCCTTTTTCTGTAGTTTTTGTAAAGGTTGTAATTATGTCATGTGAGCCACGCCCCATGATTCTAAACAATAAATAATATGGCTATGGTAAAACGCATAGTAAAAGGGATTTGAGTTCTTAGCGAGGGAAATATTGCTTTGCTTTAATTAGGGAGTAACAGCCGTAAGCGACCTTCTTGCATACATGATGAATATGGGCTTCCCAATGTATATGCTGGTCAAATATGATGCCCAGATATTTGAACGAATCAACTTCTTGGAAGGGGCTTCTATTTAACGTGATATTTATTTGACTGGTGCCAACGTTGTTTCTCCTCGATCGAAAAACTACATATTTTATCATATTGCTATTTACAGGTAATTTGTTTTCTAATAACCATGAGGAAATTCTTGATAGATCGGATGTCACATGCGTTTGCAGTGCAGAAAGTGTGTCTCCTGTGAATAATAAAGCTGTGTCATCTGCATACATTAGAACATTTCAGTTCTGAAGAGCATTAGGGAGGTCATTAATGTATAATGAGAATAACACAGCACCGAGCTCTGAACCTTGTGGGACTCTGCTGGCGACTGTGTTGTATGTAGAATAAAAATCACCCATTACTACCACTTGTTTCCGGGAGGATAAATAGCTAGAAAATAATTTTAGGGAGTCCTTTGTGACGCCATAACATCCAAGTTTTTGCAATAGTATAGAGTGAGAAACGGTATCAAATGCCTTCTTTATATCCAGAGATATTCCTATTATTAATTTATTATGATGAAGTGCAGAAATTATTAATTGCGAAAGCGTTAGGACTGCAGTTGATGTCGATCTCGAGGGAAGAAAACCGTGCTGCTGCGGGCAAATTACATTGTGTTCATTTATAAATTGCTTCAATCTCTTGGAAGCTGGTTTTGCAACAGTGTTTATCACACTCAGAACAGAAATTGGCGTATAATTCTCTGGTTGGTTCGAATCTCCGGACATGTATACGGGAACGACTTTGGCTGTTTTTAATACATCTGGATATGAGCTGGAAGCTAACGCTAGATTGAAGACATTGCATATTGAGCTGCAGAGAATGCCTATATTGTCTTTTAAAATCCTAGTGAATGTACCATCATGAGCAGCCGCTTTCTTTAGAGGCATTTGATATAATTTCATAATGACTTATTTCGTCTAGGTGAAAGTCGTTGTCAACTATTCTAGGTAGGGCAGGTACGGGATTACAGGATAAAATCTGGTTAGCTAAATTCGTTCCTATGTTAGCAAAATAATAGTTAAAATTATTAGCAACTTGTGTCTCGTTTATCAGGTTGAATGCTCTCTGTTTTGCTTTTTCCTATAACTTCTTTTATGATTTCCCATATCCTTTTTGTATTACCGCTCTCGTTCCTAATAAGGTTGGTGTAGTATTGCTTTTTAGATTTTCTAATCATACGAACTGAGCTATTTCTAAAGTATTTAAAGCTCTCTCTGTATTATGAATTTAATTTCTTGCGCCTCTACTTACGGTAAAAAGAGTGTTTCTGTTTAATGTTTGTATTACAGTATTGCTTGTCCAAGGACACACTAGTCGCTCGTACTTATGGTGCACATATACCCTTGTAGATTGTTTAATGGCATAGCAGATACATTGAATAAATTTTTCACATTGAGTATGAACATCACACAAATCAAATATTTCTTAATGTCTACGCATTGCAGCAATTGTCGTACTTCTGCATAATTTATACAAGAAGATCTTCTATCGCGTGCATTACACAAGGAGGACATGTATTTGCGAGGTAAGAAGAGAAACGTGGGGTTGTGATCTGCAACGGTAACATCGTAAACACCAGCTGATACAATAAAATTCAAAATTACACAAGATGTGAGCAATAACAGTTTCGGAGTGGTTTGTAATACGTGTCGGAGAAGAAAGGACATTCTTTAGATAGAGTGATTCAGGTAAAAACATGTAATCGTAACAATTCTGTTTCAAAAGGTCAATATTGAAATCTTCACAAGCGACTAGAGTGTCATCTGAGAAGACAAAGGGTACCATTATTTTCTCCATGCTTGCAATAAAATCATTCATGTTTGAAGGAGGAGGCCGGTATACGACTCCTACTTTGACTTCTTTTTCCGGGCACTTGCTACAGCGCCCACGAGCGCTACTAGGCTCGCCCGTTCCCCATACCACCATAAAAAAAATGGCAGTGGGAGTGTCACGCATTATTCTCACAAATATTTGATACGCAGGACTGATGGACACATGGTGGCATACCTGGCGCAGGAAAAGACACTTGGGTGGAGCAATGGGCGGCCATGTCTGCCAGGCTTATAGTGTCTGTAGCAACATCAACACCGCCACCACAACCACCATATTACACAGCGTTTGAAAGCCTCAATTTACATAATAATTACAGAAATGAAAAAAAAAACAACGAAAGGTGCATAATAATGCTACGCACTACTCGAAGACGATTATGTATGCATAAGTGGGACGTACCCATTAGCAGCCACTGGTTACCTGATCACGACAACGTGCCTTGCTTAATGTTGGCTGGCTTCCATGTTGGCCGGTGCTTGCTACCCGTTGTATACACCCTGTAAACAGTTTAGCTACTGCACTTTTACGTAACATTTATTTGGTGGAGGTGGTGGGCACTTCTGACGACGCAGCTTCGCAGCGGACGCCACCTAGGATCTACTGCCATGCCTCCAGGCGATTCAACGTCACCGCCAGCTACGCCTGCTACAACTACCCCGTTTATCGCCGTCGTACAATGGATGCGATCCTGAGGCCCTTTTGAGGGGCGAGCAGTGTTGACGTGGATGAGTGGCTCAGAATGTACGAGCCAGTCAGCAAAGAGATTGGCTGGGATTCAACTATAATGCTGGCCAACGTGATATTTTACCTCGTCGGAACCCCTCGCATTAGTTTGAGAACCAGGAGGACGATCTCACCAGCTGGGACGCGTTCAAGCACCAGCTTCACGACCTTTTCGGCAACCCGTTTGGTCGACAGCTTGCCGCCAAGAAGCAAGTGGCGGTACGTAACCAGGCGTCAACTGAGCCATACTTGTCGTACACACTTGACATGCTGGCCTTGTGTCTACAAGCTGACAAGATGTCCCAGACTGACAAGGTTGCCCACTTTTTCAAAGGTATTGCTGGCTACGTGTTCAATCTGCTCGTTTTCATCAACGTGGCCACCGTAGACCGCGTGATCAAAGAGTGCCGTCGTCTAGAGCAAGCGAAATGCCGGCGCATCTCACCGCAGTTCAAGCGTCTACCGAATTCTGCTGCAACGTCGTCGTGTGAGGCGGCTCCTTGTCAAGCATTCACATCCAACGACGTGACGGACTTCGTCAGCCGAGATCTCGAGGCCACATATCCGGCTTCTTTTAAACCCACGGTATCCGAGACTTCGACACCGGTTGTTTCATTATGGCCGGCCGTTGATCGCCAGGAATATGCGAACCTTGGTCGCTTCTCTACTGCCTGCACCGTGAACGCTGTTGACGTCGCCCTAGTCTCCGGGGACAGGCCTCGTCACTGATCGTACGCCTTTCATCATTCCAGAAACTCTTCGGAATGGAGAACAGCTGATGATAAACCTGTCTGTTTACGCTGCAGCCGAGCTGGACACACTGCTCGCTGTTGCCGCAGCCAGTAGCCCTCCGAGTCCCATGGCCCATTTCCCGCGTATTCTGGTACCTTCCGTAGTGCAAACTGCTTCTACTGGACTAACTCGGCCCTACTGGCATTCTCTCCACTGCTGCGTGCTCCTCGCCTCTTGTCAGCCAATTAGGTCAGAAAAACCTGTAAAGATACGCAACGCTACTGGTGTTGAGGATTGGGCGAATTGGTATTTCATTTTCAAACTGCTACAGCGCAACAAGGCAAGGAGGAAACAGCTGGGCTTGCCAAAATAAGAAACAACGTGTTCACTTCCATCTGGTTTTATTAGCAGATTGGATGGAATATGTAGTCACAGGAAAGCATCCGATAAGACCGTAAAAGCACGTCACAAAACGTCACATCGAGCGGCGACCGCACCAACATTAGTCATAAAACATGTGCAATTCTTGATGCACGGTTGAAGTGTTCAAGAAATTGTACTTCTTCTGAAGATTTCAAAAGATTGGGCCCTAACACATGTGCTGCAAGCCCTTGTAATAATAACGGCTTCAATAATCCCTCGCGTAAGTTGCAGTCGGGACTTCTTCAGCGCTTCACACTGATCAAAATTCGATTTATTCACTGTAAACTTCACTGCCGCGACTGTGGACGCATGCCGAATTTTAATCGGTGTGAAGTGCTGGAATAGCAGCGATCACAACTTCCTACAAACAAGGAGAGCGATCAAACAACGCTGCCGTTCACCGCCCGATTCCTGCGTCAGAGCAGGGGCGTCTTCGCTGCGCAGCGAACACGCTCCTGTTCCGCGCGACGCCTCTTTCGGACCTAGGTGTTCTCGACGCTTTGTGCACGCTTTGGAGTTACTTTGCTGGCTCGTGATTACGTGTTCATTCTGCATTTGTCGCCCGCATGCTGTTGAGACGTCAGCTCCAAGCGCTCTCTTCAAGCTATGGGCAACTGTAATGCTTACAGTATCACAGCCCCGCACGCTACCTTCGCAGCCCAGTATCTGCATTCTTGTCGCATAGAAAAGCAAGCCCAACACGTGCCATACACACAAACCGCAAAATGCTGCCGCGGTGGCACCGGCCAGGATGCGTGGAAACGGGCGCCATCTGGTGGTGTTGCACCAAACCCAGCGGCGTTGCGCGAGCAAGACCACATCAGCAGCAGCAGCGCCCGGAAAGTTGGGAGAAGAGGCAAAAAAAAGGCTTGCCCTAAACCCTCAATGTTCAGATGAAAATACGTAGCGCACAACAATAGCTTAAATGGAGTAAGAATGGAAGAAGATATAAACAAAGTTACAGCGTATCGAGAACAAAATAAAAAAGAAGGAACATGAGAACAGTAGGTAAAACATAGTACTGCATTAATTTTGGCAGAGATCATGCTTCGCATAAGAGACTCTATCCATTTGAAAACTCTTATCATTGTTTTCAGGGCCTTCTTTAATCCCGGCAAATTTTGCTGATCCACTGCTCAGCTGGGAAGGTTATAATAATAATAATAATAATAATAATAATAATAATAATAATAATAATAATAATAATAATAATAATAATAATAATAATAATAATAATAATAATAATAGAATTGAATTGAATTGAATTTTATTCTCCTTGAAACAAATACACAAGGAAGGAGCAGCCACAAAAAGCTACTGAGATTAGTAGCTTGACGAGGTGGCTGCCCCTTTACACAGCAGCAGCAGCAGTAGTTATGAAACAATTTTCGTACAAATGACTGCTTTCATACATATGCACGGACAATGATTCCACAATGGAACATAAGCATTTTGCACAATACAAAAGAAAACTTCACATTAATGAGCAAAATATACGAAAACATAAATAAATGCATCATAGTTCACAGGAACTGATCTCGCATTGTTTTTTTGGACAACTGTGACACATCTACAGATTTGTTGGCAAAATTATTGAGCAGAGCTGGGAGAGTAAAAGCGATCGATTGTTTCGCATAGTTGTTTTGAGGTGTAGGTATGTGCCAAATATTATGGTGACGCGTAGGGTATACGGCAATATTTTCAATTAATTCTGAAATCTCGCTGTAAAAAGAGTTGTTCTTTTTTGTGGCCGAACAGTATGTCTGGAGTAAACGATAATTATAAAAATCATGGATATTTATAACGTTAAACTGTTTAAAGAGTTGCTGCGTGTGAGAATCATATGGGACGTTTGCAATTATTCGCATAAACTTCTTTTGAATTAGGAACAGTCTGTTTAGATTCGTTGTTGTTGTTGTGCCCCATACTAGGTGGGCGTAGGATAACTGAGAAAGGGCTAACGAGTTATATAGTAGTAGTTTTATACGTTGAGGAATGATATGTCTACATTTGTTTAGCATACCCGCAGTTTTGCACAATTTTTTATGAGTTTCGCGGATATGGTCATGCCAAGTTAAAGTACTTGAAAAATATACGCCCCGCACTTTCATGCATTCTACTATTTCAATCACATTTTGGCCAAGTGTAATCAGCGGCAAATTTACAACCTTATTTTTTGGTCTGAAGACTATTGCTTTTGTTTTTGCGGTATTAATAAGTAAGGAGTTGCACTTTGTCCATTCCAGTAACACCGGCATTGTTTCATCAGATATCTTTTGTATTTCGTCAGTTGTTTTACCGGTGATTAATAATGTAGTGTCATCAGCATAGCAAATTGATGTTACATGTGGATTTGAGGTAAAGGAGTGTAGGTCGTTAATGTAAACACAAAATAAAAGTGGCCCCAATATGCTGCCCTGAGGTACTCCCATTTTTATGCATTTAATATCTGAAGAAGATGTTCCTATTGATACATACTGCTTACGATGCCCTAAATAAGAAGCTAGGAGGTCATACGCAATGCCGTGTACACCGTATGACTGCAATTTATGAAGTAGTATTTCATGCTGTAATGAATCAAAGGCTTTCGATAAATCTACATATACTGCCAGTGTTAAATTATGGTCTGAAAAGTTTTTTAAGATTATTTCCTTTTGCTTTAGCAGCGTGGTTTCCATCGAACAATGCTGACGAAATCCATGCTGAAAATTGTGTAGTAATGACTGCTTAGAAAAATAGTTAGACAATCTTATATACAAGAGCTTTTCTATCGCTTTGGAAAAAACTGGTAAAATCGATATAGGTCTATAGTTCTTCAATACATTTCTGTCACCGCCCTTAAAAATTAAAGTTACTTTTGCAATCTGCATGTTTTTTGGAAATACACCAGTGGAGAGGATAAGATTAAAAATGTGCGTTAATGGACGCGCTATCTCATGCACTACATACTTTAGTGGTCCTAATTGTAGGTTGTCTACGTCGCAAACGCTACTGTTTTTAAGTTTTGTTATTGCAGAAGCTACCTCTTGAGCGTCTGTTGGGCAAAAAAATATGGTGTTTGGGGTTGTGCAAGGTTGTTGTATACTTTTGTGTTGTTGTACTGCATTACGTGTGAATTGGTTTATGAAAAAATTGTTGAACAGATTGGCTAAAGCAGAACCAGAAACATAATCGTTACCGTAACATATTGAGTCAATTTCGTTGGAATCTTGGTTACGCCCGAGCACAGTGTTTATTTTTTTCCAGGTCAGGTCGGTACGCTTAGTATCATGTGAAAATAGATTAGAGTAATACGCCGTCCTCGCTTTCCGGAGCGACTTCACAACGTGGTTCCTAAGCCGCTTAAATTCAGCAAATACATTTATGTCCTTGGTTTTGAGGAAGGTAGCGTAAAGTTGTTCTTTGGTTTTAATTTTATCGTATATATCCTTGCTCACCCAAGGTTTTCTTATTTTGTGTGTCCGTTTAGCAGTTTTTGTGGGAAAACTTGCGTGATAAGCATTTTTTACTACATTAAGAAATTCGTCATATGCCTTATCTGCATCTTTGATTTCATATATACACTCCCATGTAACATCCTGCAGGGATTCTTTAAATCGCGTCAAGTTTGCATCTGAAATATCTTGATAAACGCGTTAACGTCTTGGTTTTTTACGGCAAACTGTGTCTAAAAGTAGAAAAACGGGTAAATGATCACTGATATCACAAGCTATGGTGCCAGCCGTAGCTTTTTCAAGCATGGTGTTTGTTATGAGTAAATCTAACAAAGTCTCTGATGTGTCTGTTATTCTCGCTGCGCTTGTCGGAACAATATCATAGCCATACATACTGACGGTCGATAACAAAGTCATTTGTTTAGAATCACGTTGAATTAAATTAATATTAAAATCACCTCCGACAACAAGTTTGAGATTCTGCTCAGTTGAAAAACATAATAAGCGTTCAAAAAAACTAAAGAAATTGTCAGAGCTGCCAGCGGGCGGCTTATACAAGCCAACAAACATGTTTTCATTTGCACGGACCGCTACAGCTTCATAGCCATCAGTTACACATGTGTACTCTCTTTCAAGGTGGCAATCGATGCATTTTTGCGTAAGGATAGATACACCGGCCCCTCTTTTGTTGTTTCGCGTCACGAAGAAATGAGCATACGGTGGTGGCTCATACATTTCCGAGTCCTTTTCATACCAGGTTTCTGTTAATATAATCACAGAAAAGGGGAAGCTTACGCGATGAAAAAAAAAGTTCTAGGTCATCTATTTTTGATTTTGCAGACCGACAATTAAGGGTAAGAAAAGACAAAGAAAAATTACGTGGTTTTACTTTTTCAGAGAACTGGTGGGGTAAGACAACCATATCGGATAATCACACGAGCAATGCTACTAAGTCAACGATTGCAACCGCGTGTCTTTCTTGACAACACTCGCTCGATCCCCAGTGGCCTTCCGCATAAGAATTTTGCCGTTCGCATGCCAGACAAAACGGAAGGCATTCGCCGCTGCCCAGTCTTTTGTTGAGCGTAGAAGTTCTCGGTTCTGTTTCGTTATATTCTCTAGGATTGAAGCGCGATTCCCGACGTCTCTTAGCCTCTTACGTGTGGCGTACCACATTTCTCTCTCTTTTTGACGACTGAAACGAACAATTATACCGGGGGTTTTGTCTGGCCTTGCGGGAAGTCGGTGTATGGCAGTAATATCATCATCTTTCAGGCAAGGTACTTGAAGAACAGGTGCAAGTTCATTTACTTTACCGAGCAAATCTTCAGCAGGTGTCACAGGAATACCATGGAACACTAAATTTAGGCGCCTGCTGCGCCATTCGAGTTCATTGATGGCCTCCTGTAACTGCATCTGTGTTTCGCTCAATCGCGCTTCGTCAATCTTGCCCACTCTTTTCTTGAGCGACTGTATATCTTTGTCCTGCTTATCTAGACGTTTCATGATGTCGTCAAACGTTTGTGACATATGCTGAATCGATTCCTCTATTACAAGAACAGATTTGCTTAGCGGTAATAGTTTCTCTAGCTTTTTCTCCTATCATCGCTAGCTGTAAGGCAACATCGGTTGCTTCGTATGCTGAACTGGAACTTTTTGCCGATATGCCAGCGGATTTTGCTTCCCGACAAGATTCGCACTTCCATGTTTTCCGATTAGTATCACTTTTCGAGCGAAGTACCTTTTGTGTTACATCGCAACAGCTTCCAGCATGGAAAATGTTGTTGCACTTAATACAAGCAATAGTCAATTCATCGCGTGTGGTAGGCTTTTCACAGACAGAGCACTCTGTACTAGACATAACTGCAAGGGTTCAATGGGAGCAGCGGCAGGCGAGACAGATTAAGGGCACTAATAGTACAAAGCTAATAATAATAATAATAATAATAATAATAATAATAATAATAATAATAATAATAATAATAATAATAATAATAATAATAATAATAATCGCCATAGCGCAGCTTGTCTTAGGTGTCAGCACACGCGACCAATTTTGGAGTTAAAACGTTTCGTGTTTGTGGCACACTCAAGCAATCTTACGCTTCCAACCTAGCCTGCATATCTCCGGTAGAGGAGCAGTGCGTCTCCCGGAATTTTCGCTGGCTGTACACGTTATTCATGATTTAACGGATTAAAACCGCATTAAAGATTAAAGCGTCCGACGCACCGCGTGTAACTGGAGGCAGTTATATATTCTTCAAGGTGCGCGGAAGTACTTCAGTTCTCCGAATCTCGACTGAAACTGCATGCGAACGCTGTCGAGTCTTTTGAAAACCGCACTCGCCCAACACGTGCGACCTCATTGGACAGCTGAAAAGAAAAACCAATTACAGCGGCCCGTAAGTGCGCTCAGAAGCGCACGTACCAGTTCACCAATGCCCCCCCCCCTCCCCCCTCCCAAAAAGAAAAGTGCATGCAGTGAGCCGCAGGCATCCGCAGACGAACAAACTTCTTGACAGTCCGCGAGTGCGACTCAAAACCGTTTCCGAGTGCTACAGCTACTTAAAGCGAGCTTATCCTTCGAAACGGGCCCGAGCTCTTCTAGGTCCCATTACGTCGCACGGTGCTCGGGATAGAATGATGCGGCACGCGCTCTTCACAACCTTGCTCGCACGTGAGTACGCATTACTTCAACGCAAAAGACACGGTGATCAGACGACGAGGTTCGGGCGATAGCAGGGCGCTGGCGCGTTGCGCGCCTCACCGTGTTTGTCGTTCGAGGCAAAATTGAAACCGTTCAGCTCGCAGGATTGTGCACAGATCTCGTAGATATTCCGAGATGATGGATTTTCAATCGAAAGTAGCGTTGCTATTACGTTGACGCGCGAAGCAAATCATGGGCATTGGACGCGTTCCTTTTACCGACATCGCGTGACCGGCCGCTGGCCGCCTTGTGTTCGTCGATTCTTGCTATTATACACATCGTACTTTATTCTTTTATTATTTATCATATTTCAACCATTTATCCCTGGTGCTAACCAAATGTTCCAGTACCTTGAGCACGCGGCACAAGATATGACATGCCAGCTGTGTGAATTCGAAAACTATTAGTAAGACGACAGAAAAGCCCAAACATCTATTCGTTGTAAGAGTCACTAATTCTATACTTACTCAAATGGTAATATATGCCGTTTTCCCCTACGAATTAATGCGTACAATATTTAGCGCATTCCTTAAGTCTCGCTCAAAGGTTGTAAGCATATTATAAGATACGGCGCGTACAACATAAATGGCAACTCTTAAAGGTGAGCAGTGAATTACCGCACCGAAAGAAAAAGGAAATTTATATTAGGCCGTTTTGCATAGGAAGATAGTCATGCGTGATTTCATCTGCCGTTAACGAGGACGAAGGCGCCCTCCTTACCAGCGGTATTGTAATGCCAGAACCCTTTCGTATATATGTATATATATATATACATACATACATATATATATATATATATATATATATATATATATATATATATATATATATATATATATATATATATATATATATATATAGGAGAGAGTTTTTACACACGAGAGAGAGTTTTCGCATTTTGCATGCATTCGAATTAGAACACCTGGTTAGTAAACCTATTGTAAGATGAGAACATGAATCTCAAAAGCCCGTGTGTCGGTTTGTGCCGTTGAACATCACAACATCATTTGGTTAGATTATTTTGATGAATACTGACACTGCAACTGCAACGCGCTGTAAAAAAGGCTTTTCTTGCATACATATTTCCGAGCTACCCACTCATTCTCTATGCTATGCAATTGTTTGGGAGTTTCTTTCCTGGCAACCATAGAATATTATGTGAGGTTAGACAGTATTTTCTTTTTATATACCAGCCGTACATGAACAGAACACACGAGTCGGGAGCTATGAGGCGCTATCTAAAATTGAGTAAAATGGAGCCAACCTTATCCAAGACCCTCATGACTTCACGGAAAAAAAAAAAAAGAGCCAAGTTGGCAAGTTAGCGTTTTGAGCATTTTCTGAAGAGTCGTCGTAATTAGCGAGTAACTAAATACATATTTGTGCAAGCAATAATTTTTCGACCTTCAATGTAAACAATTGCACATAACGGGCTTGAAACAGATAAACGATCTAATTACTGGGCGCAAGCGTTACGCGAAACAGAGAAAAAAAAATTGTTTTTTTTTGTTGATGCCCGAACGCGGTACATCGAGCAACGTTCCATAAAACATGACAATGCCCCCAGCAGTGGTCGTCTCTAGCGACACGCTAGCACATGGAAGGGAAATTAGGGCACACTGAGCATGTGGGTGGTTCTGTTCACCAGAGGCTCAATGTGCGCTTCTAAGTTTTGCCCATCAACCGGCACGACAGAACTACCAACTGAAAGCCGTGTCCACAAATGTGGACATGGCCTTTGAAACGGACACATTCCGAGTTTCTAGATCTTTGCAGATGCACAGCCCTTAGACCTACACCAGCACGCTAGCACTACGCTCAAACGGTAGCAGTTTCGCTCGTAAGATGGCATGATTCTTTGTATGATGGAATAAATATTTCAACGGATTTTCTAAACGCAGGAAAACGTAACGATGTACCATGAATTACAAAGATGAATCAGTGAAAACGAAAATGGTAATTTGTAGCGGTAATTTTGAAAAACAAAGTTCTTTTACTTGTGTACAGACAGGCAATATTGCAAAATTAGGCGAAATACACAAGTTTTGATATCGAAGCGGGCATGCGGCAGCGGAATAAATTTAAATGCCTCAGGGAAATCCAGGAAACCACGGATTAAGCATGGCGTAACAACAACTGCGATAAAGCTATCGCATAAGTTACAAGCAACGCAAGATGTAAATCAGAAACAGGGGTGTGCAATCGATAAATATTTAAGCGATTACAATGCTCATCTCAAAGGTAATAGGTGATGCCTTTCTGTTATTCCAATGATATTCCGTACGCCCAAGAACCTAAAGACACGCAGTGGTGGCTTACTGGCTATGGTATTGCGTTGCTAAGCATGATATCTCGAGATCAAATTCCGGCCGCGGCGGCCAGATTTCACCGGGGAGGAATTGCAAAAGCATCCCCCTCTCATGCATTGGAGGCACGTTCAAGATCCCCTGGTGGTCAAAATCAATCTGGACTTCCCCACTACGGCGTGCCTCATACTCAAATCATGGTTTTTGAGCGTAAAACCCCAGAATTGAATGGAATTCAATTCGAGATGTTGAGAAATTTTGGAGGGCTCCTCAAAAGTATATTGCAAACGGCAAGCTCACCTCACTTCTATATCACGAATGCATCTGACCAATGAATATACCTACATGCAGGTAAGTTCAAATATAAAGATGCACCAACTAGAATATATCTGGATAAAAAAATAGTTCTCACGGAGAATGGGCAGCGTAAGTATATCGCCGCTGTTTAATTACTGAAAAACAGAATGCGTACAAATGACAAAGTTGACATTAGATGCCTGCATGTTCTGTGTAGAAGTGAATGTAAAAGGCGCGGAAACCAGGCAAAGAGCTGTTTCAATGGCATGCATGAGTTATCTCCGGAGATGTATGTCCGAGTTACAAATTATGTTTTAAATATCCCTAATGGCTCGAATGTGGTGTCGTTTGACCGGTACAAGTTCTTACTGTCACCTTTTGTACGTGCTATGCACCAGTGATTGCACGCGGAAATACTATTTTTAACTTTATTAAAACATTATTTTCGCACTATTTTGTATGCGTTTTTGTACTATGGACGAGTGATATGGGTAGCCGGGGGAATCATATCTCCAACATCTGAATCAAGCCATCAGATAAGCTTTTAACACCATACTTCAAGGTATCCAAAGCCGAGTCACAGAATGTCTTTTATTTCAACAAGTAGCCTTTTACTTCAACAGTGTATGCAATGTAATTCTCAGCTCCTTTGCATAGTGGTCATTGAAACACGTAATCCCAAAAATGTGAAATATGCGATAATACGCAATATCAGTCACTGCAACTATTAACATATCAGGTGTCGAAGCTCAAGAACACTGCGTTTATCTTCAGTTACAGTTACCTCTCATGGGCCTTTAATTTCATTGTTGACTTAAAAGAATTTAGGGAACACACATTCGGTGTGAAAAGCCGAACGGATAAAGAAAGTACTTAATATGGCAGCCCATTACTTAGGGCTAATGATATATTCACAAACTTGCTTGCGTGTAATAGGCATTCGTGCTAGAAACAAGGTGCGTAAAATTAGTCGAGTGAGCCCAGATGCATTGTACGTTGTCATCGCAATAAAATGTAACGGTACCAACTCCCACTGACGAACATTGCAACAAAAAATCAAGCTCTTTGTTGTTTTTCATTCTCTTTAGTGAACTTCGGCACAGCGTTTTTATACACTCGCCATACCGGGTGCATGCACGTTAACTAATAAAATATTTCTCAAATTTGCAGTTCTCGGGGCAATCACTGTCGACAGAAGTTATGCTCAAGTGAGTACAACAAGATGTACACTCTCTACTACAGTTCTGCATATGATTACTAAATTTACACGTTAGATAAAAGACAGTGATTTAATTGCAGCTGAAATGCAATACTAATAAAAAGAATTGATAAATTTAGGAGAGATAGATAGATCATGCCCCTTCTACAAATGTTCCAAGCCATTATTGATTTGTTAAAGTGACGTAGAAGCTTGACAAGAAGTCAAATGCAGAGACAGAAAATTCAGTAACGTAGCGTTTTGGGCGCGTTGGTATGACATGGTGAAGTTTATGGTGAAGGTATGGTGAAGTTACATGGTGAAGTTATAGCGCACGAAGAGACAAGGGCACAGAAAGACGTGGAACGCGCGGGCGCCGTTCGTGTACCAGCTCCTGTGTGCACCACGTATTTCATCACTACCTCACTGTGATCAAGAATGACATACTTAACAATAAGACGAAGAAAAAAAGTGGTAGCAATTAGAAGGTAGACCAGGGTAGCTGTTGTAGTTGATTAAAAGAAGAAAAAAAAGTTGAGTAAATGTGCTGTCGTAACGTGGTAAGCAGGCAACCGATTCTATAGGTCATCGTTTGTCGGAGTAGCAGAATGTGTGCCGAAGAAAGGCAACTGCGGCAAAGGAAGGGAAAGAATAGCGTTTTGAGAGAATCTGCACATATAGCTTGGTGTACGCTGGTGCAGTATTCTAAAATCGGCTGATGGCGGCTGCTCCGCTGCTGCTGGTGGCATGGTATGGTATGGTGAAACATTATGGATTAATACAAAGCACGCAGAAGTTTGTCTTTCGCCAAGTGGATGAGTTGAACGCCGCCAAATGTGTTACCGATATACCTATGTCAACGTGCCTACGACACATGCGTGCTCTTTCGGGAGATCATTTGCACGTGATGTGGTTACTCCTGGTCATCGCAGTGGCAGGACAGAACTGTGCTGTATACGTAGTTACAAAGTGGGGCTCTTCTTGTAACAGTATTTTGTAGGCACACTGGAGACACAGCATAAATATTCAGCGTAGTACGCTTTAAAAGAAGCCATGAGTAAACAGCAAGGCAATGTTTTGCCCTTTGACCAATGGGAAATCGCGCAGCTTTGCAGCAGATTACTCGCTCTTCGTAACGCTGGCAATCTTTTATCTACCTATGCAGTTTATTAATATCGCCTAAGCCGGTACACATAGGTAGAGGGCTTGAAAAGCCGGAAGCTGCAGATTGCACAATTGTATTTCGCATACCGTGAGTTATCCTACTGAATTTTTCCACGCGCTAACCAGCTGCACCTGTCAAGAAGGCTGGTTTGTAGCTGTTAACGGAGCGTATTTAAAAACTCGTAACTCGTGTTTGTTTATACAAAGTTACCACATCAGGACCGATAGCTTACCGCTGTGCTTGAAGAGAAAGGTGCAAAGTCATTGCTTTTCTGCCGTTATTGAGTTAGAGGGCAGTAACCTGGAGGTTAAGAAAGCAGCTTGAGAAAAAGTTACTGCGCAAAGAGCAATGGGATGAAGAATGACATGCATAGCTTCAAGAAAGAGGAAGATCTGCAGTATAAATATATTCTTTTTTGTTTCTGGAAAAGCACCTGGATTTTCAATAGGGAGCACTGTCCAAAAAGTGAACGAAGGCGTCAGACAGCGGATGGTGGGGATCTATTATGTGTTCAAACAAATATTGCACTTTTAGAAGTAAAATACGCAAGTGACATCGCGCGGCCACTAATAATTGTCACTTTTTTCCAGGGAGGATTCTACGGCGGGTCTTCAATCAAAACCGGCATCAAGGGCGGAGGATACGACATGTATTATCCATACGTTGTGAGAAACAAAAAAAAGGGCTTTTCTTAAGTTTTGAGCAATCCTGCCTGAACCCTACCTTCAAGCTCACTTTCAGGAACGATTAATTTAGACATAGTTCTTCGCGGTACGTAGTTGGATGTGCTTGTTTCCTTATGGCGCACCGTGGACTGCGGCTTTGTTTGTATTAAATCAAGAATGTCAACGGTAAAAATTGCCGTGCACATCTGGACAGCTACAAAGAGAATTGTATAAAAAAACAGAGTGAACTAGTCGACGAGGATACGTAAGATAATACGGAGGTGGGGAAAAATGAATAAGGCCACTAAAATTCACATTATCGCTAAGATAGGTCGGTTGTAGACGAAGCCATAGGTCGGCATATTCACTTGTGGCCGCACTTACTCGAGCCCCCTCCCCACTGATTTCACAAACATCACGTAAGAAAATATAATTTGATGTCGATTGCAATGGAGGAATGAGGACCAGGGAGGTCGAGTTACCCTGAGAGTGAGGAGGAATGAGTGCCAGTTAACGCCAGTCAGTCCGTCTCCGTGAGGTACGAAGGAACTGAGCGTTAACGTAAGCGCTGGAGAGGGCGAGTGGATGCGAGTATGATCCCTATTAGGCAACTATGAATGAAGGCGAGTATGAACGCGAGTGAGTGAGTGCGAGTACATGTGGGCGCAAGTAGGAGCGTTATTGAGTGCCGATGAATCTTAGTACATAATATTAGTATACAGGCCCCCCCCCCCCCCCCCGAAATATTTGTGTATTTGAGTGAATATCGCTAGTATTACGCAGCAGAGGAGGTTTAAACATCCTGGCTTAAACTTACGAATGAAGCGAGTGAACCTCGAACTGCGAAGGTAATTCGCCGAACAGATATGTACAATATTGCTATATTTTCAGTCTGGTGAAATTGCTGAAAAGGTCGCCTGATTGAAACTTATAGGGCTCTAAATGTATTGGACTGGTACAGTTGGCGTGGCTGACTCAAGGAAAGCCAAGCGCAACGTACGTGGCACACCAATTTAGCCCTGCTCGATACTTCAAAGTTGCCTCGTCTACGTTGCCCAAATGCCAACTGCAATGAAATTTTCGACCCTGTGAAAAGCGCAGTTTCAGATCTTGTTAGACACATAGTCATCTCCGCGGAAAGTTTCACGCTTGAAATGCGAGTGGGTACGTCACAAGGCGCTCGCAAACATCGATGTTTTTGATGCCGAAACTGACAAAGTTGGAAGAAGACACGACCTCCTGTTGCAGTCGATGATTGACACAGTGCGGGCCGAGTCACTGCGCGGCTCATTTTATTGCGCCACTCCTCGAGGGCGGGGAGCAGGAGGAGCGTCGAACTCAAATCTTTTGCCGCACTATCTTCGGGGTTGGCCCTCACTTTAACCTGTGATGACGTGTCAACCAATCCCAAATAATTTCTCCAATATAACATGCGAGAACTAGCGAGAATTTGTTCCAAGTGGATCAGCCTTGCGAACTCCCCGGATAGTCTTGGTGAATTTCAATATGTGCCACAAGGTAGTTACTTAAAATTTAATTCATTAATTTTTGTTAGCTAGTCGGCTATGTATTAAAATTTTTTATGCAGCTAACGACCGCCTCTTCAAGTGGACGAGATCATTAACTTTAATTGAGCCATATGGCTGCTAAAAGCAATTAAAAACAAACTTTTTTGAAAGCGCTTGCTGAAACACCAAGTAATCTCTACAGAATACAATGGTATCCCATAGGAAACCCACATTTTCTCATACCATGTAGAACACCTTACCGTAAAAAAACGACAAGGTTCTACGGTGACTATATTCAACACATAAACTTTAGGGAGCTCACATAAAAGGCTCTATGTTTTCGTATAGTGCATGGGACAACCCTGTTATAGGTTATGAAAAATAGGGGTTTTATATGAGATTGATTTATAGGGCAGGTCTCCAACAATGCTCCACAGAAAGTCGGAGTGACCAAATATGTCATGTACCTTTAGCCGTGCTTCATTTTGTGTATGTCGCTCAAGTCCTTGTACTTTAGAGAACAACGAGATCCACTGGATCCCTTTGAACATAAGACGCACTTCGTTGCACCGATTTTATTGCTGTAAGCTCCATGTGCTGCTCTAGATACTGGAGCGCAGTAACTATAGCCACTTTTGCAATTAACAGAACCCCGTGGCCACACACAACCACACACACATATATATACATGTAAATAAATAAATAAATAAATAAATATATATATATATATATATATATATATATATATATATATATATATATATATATATATATATATATATATGCTTGCAGGCCCGTCTTCAGTTTGTAGGTTTTTAAAAAGAATGGCCAGTTGTTCGTAATATCATTTTGGTTCTTGAGACAGGGAGGCGGGCATTATTTGCAGGAGAACTCGATAGAGGTATTCAACGCATTATTAATTCACTAATTACCGTAGTAATACATTCCTTTATGACACATATTGTAAACAGCGTTTTTAAAGACAATGCTCTTCTCTGCACTGAACCACATAAGTGACTGGAATGCTTAGTTATGGTGTCCCACACTTGTTGAAATTATATTTCGAAACTGATTTCATCCTGGAGAATAATTTCATGTGAAAATGTGTTGCATACTCACCAGCAACAATTTGTAAACTATGTTGTGTCCAGCAAAGTAATTATTTACCAAGGTCACTGCGCAGATCATTTTATTGCGTGCATGTGTTCATTTTTAGTCGTACATGTGTTTTCATTTCTCGGGCTAGTATTGCCCGCGTCTTCGAATCATCAAGCTCAAGATCAAGAGTGACGCTATCTGCCTCAGGCTGTTTTTGAATATTCCTGAAAACTTAACGTTTATCCCCCCATATATATGTAAACGCTAATGCTTTTTTTTGACAGTTCAGTAGTTTATTCATATAAATATTTCACCTTCGTTAACTGTTATATTTCCGCCTTCGCTGCCTCTTCTTTATATGTATATGCAATTGCGAACAGGAAAACAACTTTTCTTCATGAAAGTTCCGATAGGAACTACCACTTCTGTATTTACCCTCCTTTAAACTCCACGACACGAAAGGGTGTGCTTCACATATCACAAATTTCAGTGTTGCTCGCCAATTTTTCGAAAAATTGAGAAAGTTAAGAGAGACTGCATTCAAATTACGGAGTTGGTAATATCTGGCTGCAAAGAACGAGTGTGAAAGAAGGCTGAAGCATGGAAATGCCACATGGCTTGCGACGGCTAGTAAGAAACAAGGCGGGGTATGCGATTATAGTAAACAGCAAAATTGGTTTTCGGTTACTATTACAGCAGTTCAATGTTCGAAAACGGGTTTGTCTTGAACGTCCGCATATCTGTTGCACTGACAATGGCCGCGTATTCACGCCGCAATAGTTGTTTTTGTCGTCGTAGAGGTTCCTCCGCCATCCCTAGCTCTGTAGGATCTGCAACAGCGTGAAGAGGAAGAAAAAGTGCATAACCACTTCCATTGGTAATTGAAATCACGTCATATATAGGAGAGGAGTACGCTAACCATTGAGCTATCGTGTAGAAACGCAGCTGGGCATTTAGGGGAAAGCTTAGCGTTTCACACAGATTCTGCGAGCAGTGTCGTCTGTGCACCAATCTCGGAGTCCAGAACAAGCAACCCTGTAGTGGACGACGATTGCATTTTGTACATCAGGACACGTGGATTTTTCTCTTGTAATAAATACCGTAAATGTTGCAATAAGTAGGCTTATATGACCTTTTCTTACACTCGTAACAAGCAAAAACAACATCATTGATGACAGCAGTTAGATGCAAACTGGTTTGAACGTCTACGGTATCAGAAAAGAAGCCTTCATTTTCTGGATGCCAGTCTTTCGGGTGCAACATTTTACTTGCGAGCATTTTCTCGTTTTGTTTTATTCCAGCTCCAACTACCTGCAGTTTTGGGGGACAAACTAACTGTTACAGTTATTATTAACTCAAAAGCTTGCTTCTGTGAGGAATCTGATAGCGCTTGAGAAAACGTGAGAGGTGAACCATTAGGAAAACGTTTGGATTATCGAAACAACATCGCACAAACAAGCCGTAAAATTTCAACTTGAGGACACGTGCGACGTTTTTGTATACATACACTTAGCTTGGGCTTCCTATTTATAGCGTATTATTCACCTCTTACGTAAGTTTTGTCAATTGAGCGACCTGCAAATGCAATTTTTTTAATGCTACTGCTAGGTTCCGTAGAGAAAACTGCTTGTGGCAGTACCGGAGCTCATTGGTCTCTTCACTTTCATGCAGTATTCTCTGCCATTCGTCGCAAGGGGAACGCTAACCATCTCGCGCAACCCTGGCTGGTATGGAGGGTCGAGCACCTACTGGCAGCAGCAACAGCAGGTCCCGCTTTCACCCTTTTACGGTGGCAGCAGCGACGGCATGGCCGCAGGCTACGGCGGAGGCAGCCTCGGAGGCAGCTACGGAGGCAGCATAAGTGGTTAATAAATTCGAAGCTCTGAAGCAACTTTTGCAGAAGGATTTCACAGTCTGCATTTCGAAGCCACTGTGCGATTACTTCTCTCTTTTGTATTTTACTTCTCAGTGGCGATGCATAATACATGTTGACGAGTTTGGACAGCTAACAAGTGTGCCCGGCTGCCAAATTAGTTTTCACGATAGTCTGCTTTCTTCTCGCTATTCCACTGTCCGTCTCTTGAAACGTAATAAACTCATTTCTCAACTTCCCAAGAGCACGGCCATCAAAATGTTTTTTGGGGTACATCTACACAACGCCTGAACTACATTTCCCAGTGTCACACAATAAATTGCCAATTGCGGAGATACGTAATTACACAGAATGTCGCTCGCAACAAAGAAGACTTGAACGAAGACTCAAAAGCGTCACATCTCTGCACATATTCCGCACAAGGGCCATGTTAATTTTTATATAATGAAGCGCAATCTGCCTTTTTTAAAACATTAACGGAGCCCGAAATCGAAACATCACAGCATAGTGAGATACGCATCATGGTTTTCGCAGTGCTAGGACGTATGCTTGCGTGAAATTTGGAATTATTAACCATATTGGCCTCTCATTCTCAAGTTCAACAAATGAAAAAACCAACAAACGCTATAATCGGCGATTGCTGCCGAGATGCGCAGACACATGTTATATTATAATTTTGAACGAGGGCTATTGCACTATCTTCGGGATTGGTCCACTAATGGGGAATGCTTAACGCCAGCTTCACCTCCACCTTGGGTCGGTCCGGCATTGCACTTCCTTCGGGATGGGCCCACATTTGAAAAAATGTTAATCTATGTTCACGGAGACGAGATCTGCCAGAACCTAGCCATAAACTGCTTCGCTGTAAGACAACCTGAGCTGTATATGTCAAAAGCTTTTACAACGAAGTACTTCGTACATCGAAAATGCTTATTTCTACAGGTCACATTGCTGTGAAGATCTCGCAACCGTACTACTCGGTATAGAGTAGGCGCATCACGTTCAAGAAGAGGACACCTTTATGTACCATGAATTCAAGAGAGAATGAAATAACTTACCAACATTTCGCCTACCGGAAAATGGGTAAAGCGAAGCTCCTCCTACGTGCACGTGACCTTCGTCATGGTTGTAACTCACAGGTAACGCGGTGCCGTATTGGTTCGGCATCCCGCTTTTTCAGCTCGCGATCTTCTCGTTGCTGCCTGATGGCCTGGGCTCGGGCGGCTCCAACGGCTAAATCGGAGCGCCGTCAGCTATTCCTTTCACAGGCAAGTTCTCGGCGCCACTCGTGGAAAGCTGCCAGCTCTTCGGGGAACGCTGAAGCCGTGGCCGTGCAATTCTTTTTCGGAGAATGAACTCAATGAAAACGAGGCTGGCGTCACGCGTGCGAAACCCCTTCCTGTCGTTTCCCTCCCCGGCGGAAGCGAAACAGCTCTGATTGGTGGCGCGCGTGGCTTGAGCGCGCGCCTGTGCAGCTGCAATCCTTGCTAATGACTCACGCTCCGGTGCCGGCGCAGCTGTCAACTCATCAAACCGCCTTTTCGTGCAGCTGCTCTACTCTGGCATCAACTGGGTTTTGCGTGCCCAGATCGCTACTGAAACTCGTGAGCTAATGCATGCTTCGCTTGAAAAAAAAATTTCGAGGACACCTAAGCAATTCTTATGAGTTACGAATGCGAAAGCATTAAATGCAATTGAACGCCGCTGGGCGGTTATTCGAGTGATGAACTCCTCGAGGGCAAGCTAGTGTGTTGTGACGCTTGCTAGACGTCTTCTAGATAGCACAAGGCCGGTGGTGTTCGATCCGTGACGTCATGCTATCTTCCCCTACTGCCATAGAATGGTATGCGGACGCTACCGAGTAAGCCGCGGTGATGTTGACGTCACCGCTTTCTTCAGGCGGGGCTTGGCAATGGAAATTTCACTTGAAGTAGGATGAAGTCGTAAAGCAGAGTGCACAGTCCTGTTAATTGTGAGGCGCTGGTTTAGCCTTGGGAGTAAGGCCTTTGCCTTCTGGGCGAGGGGCTGTAGGTTGGAAACACATCCCTATGAATTTTTTCCTGTGGAATTTATACTGCTTTTTATTCATCAGTCTTTTCATAGCGATTACCGAGACCAAGTTAGAGACACCGGCGACAGCTTGGGCGAGCAAGGAAGGCGTGAATAACACAGTATTGCGAAGGTGACGTCTTCTATGGATGAGGATGGACTCCAGCTTTACTTATGATGTGGCCTAGGGAACGAAGCCCATCTAAGCTCAGTGGCACCATCCGGCTTCAGAGTGAGCCCTGATCACCTGACGACCTCTAGTATAATCATAAGGCGCGCCTAGGCTGACCGTCCGAATTCGCGGCAAAGACGACGACGTCATGCAAGTAGGCGATATAGGTGTGTCACTTCGGCTATGCTAATACCATCTCCATCATGCGCTGGAAAGTTGTTGGTACCAAGCACAACCCGAGTGGCATGACCTTGAACTCGCAGAGACCGTCAAGCGTGAGAAAAGCCATCTAATCCGGATCTATTGTGTCAGCTTCCATTTGCCAGAAACCTTTGTTGCGATGCATCGATGAAAAATATATAGCATTGCAAAGGCGGTCCAACGCGTCGTATATCTGTGAAGAGGCGAAGTATACGTCCTTGTTGCGATCTTGTTCACACGATAATATTCATCACAAGAACGCAGGGCACCGTTCCCGTCTTCACTAAAACTACAGGACACGCCCACGGACTCTTGGACGGCTGGATGATTTCGTCGGGCAGCATTTAATCAACTTGTTCCTTAGGTTCTTGGCTCCCATTCTTGGGTTGAAATTTGGCACCGGCTAGGACCCAGTGGTCGAGTGCCTTCTTCGGTTCTTATGCGATGCGTTGCGACTTGTGTTTCTGGGATCCTCAATGACATATCGAAAGGCAGCCTCTGTATTGTCGAAAACCATTATTATGTTGCGGCTTACTCATAGGAAGACCTCTAATGCTGCCGGAAGGGGGCTCGGGAACTGTAGCAGAAAACTATGGCCGGAGCTATGGCAGGGAACTGAAGGCTTATTCAGGAAATAGCCGAGGGAGTTCTCTTGCTAGGCAGCCGAGAAGTAGATAATGTTCAACCTAGACGACATTTTCTACGTCTGCAGATGTTTCAGTGCCGATGGAAATGGCGCTGGAGCAAGGCAGGATGCTTACTTGGCCTTCGAGCACATTCAAGGAACGGTAACCGAGCATCCTATCCTGCGATATCGCTTGGTCCATGGGTAGTGTTATCGAGTTAGGTCTGAAGTCGTTGAATGTGCCGTGTTGGCTGAGGAAGCCCATGCCGAGTGTTATGTCTCGTAAGCACTGTTGGAGGAAATGGAAGGTCACAGGGTAAGTCCAGTCATGAGCAGTAATGCCATCTTGCAGAGATATTCGGATCGGCGTTATCAGGTGTGCGAATTTAAGGGCCGTCCCATGCACTCTTGAACTTCTTGAACTTGGCAGCAAAAAGATGAAGTGAGTACAGAATTGTCGGCTCCTTAGTCAACAAGTGCGGTGACCTCATGGCCGTCGAGAAGCAAGTCGAGGTCGAGCGCCATTCTTGCATTATAGATAGGTTAGGTACCGAGTGACGGCTGCGTCGTGTTTCCTGAGCCGTATTTTGCCGTGTCATGAAGTCTTCCACACGCGCCATTTTCATTTCTTTCAGGCTTAGTTTGGGCGGCTGCGTGTGGTGGCTAGGTCGACGGATTGGTCGCTGCGTCGGCTTCATCAGCAGCGGAAGATTCTGAGCATTTAGACGAACAGTAACTTCCTTTATACGGATGGCGGCTTTCAGTTTCACGGATCAGGCCCACCAGTTGGGCCAATGCATGGTAGACGCTGTAGTGAGATGTAGCGTCGTGGTGAGGACGAACGGGAAGGTTGTCGAGGATGTCACTGCTTTTAAGCGATGTAGTCAGTGATGTCGCGAAATTGACCACCTCATTGTGAACGGAGTGCATTGATGGAGAACCCTCGTAGTCCCATCTAGGGATATGGGCACCAGCGATAGATGTGGCATACTTCTCCACAGTGGTAGCAAAGGGGACGGTGGTCTGGGGCATGCCAAATGTAATTCCTGGGTCGTTTTGCAGGCTCACAGGTGGGGCCGAAGGGGGGGGGGGGGCAAGGGGCGGCGCCTGGTGGCAGCGCTTGCCGCGTATGTCAATGTGTCTAGCTGGAGCTGTGGTGGTTCGAGCTGCACCTCGGGAGCTCCCGATGACCGCTGAATTTCTCCTTTCACAAAGTCGGCCATGGAAACCTTCTTGAGGCTGGGCCACAGGAAACAGCTTACACAGCTTTTTACTTATGATTGCCCTAATGATTTCTTGATGCTCTTTAAAGCCGAATGCTTGGACCTCGTAATTTAGCCTTGACACTGGGCTGTTGTATTGCTTTGTACGCATATCCAGGGTCTCCTCAATGGCTGTGCGCGTAGTTGTAAACTTCAAGATGGTCTTGGTCGGGTTGCCGTATAATCTGGCGAAAAGTTGTCTTGTTTCACACCCCTCATCAGGAAGCGGACTTTCTTTTTTTTTCAGACATATCAGGATCGCTGTGTGAAATAGCTGAGTCACCTATTTTGTATGCATCGCGATGTTCTTGTATCGGAACTGCGCACAGCATTTCAGCATCACTTCAGCTTTCTGTTTGCGAACGACGCTCGTGGGGTTGCTCAAGAAGTTGGTGGGCGAAAGGTCCCATGTTTTTGTTCGGGGGGGGGGGGGGAGACTTACGATTCGTTAATCTGGTTTTGGTGGCAAACTACACTGCCAGGGCTTGTCGTCGGAGTTTTAATTGTTGAACGCAGCCACCACTTCGTGTATCTCCAGCGATTTTCCCGGGTGTTCAAACGATGGCGTGGAGAGGTGGGTTGCTCCCTTGTCTGCTGCACCACGATGAGGTACGCTGGCGCGGCCATTATGGCTGTTGACGGCGCCTTGATTTCCCTTATCTTTTCGGTAAGAGGTCCGTACTCCGGTAGCAATCCTTGCAGCTCGTGGCTACGTCACGGGCCTGCTGCGACTTTTACCTTGTCTGCGACTTGCCTGGCAGGGAATGTCCGATGCGGAACAAAGAAGCACCTCCACCAGGCGCAAATACTATGTGCTTCTCATTGACCGTGTCAAATCGCGTCAGAATTACGTCAGGCATACAGTCGGCGCGACGGCTCATCATCAATGCTTGCAGCACTTGCACCTGCGTGTTATTCATGCAGCGTGCCAGTGACTGGAAACTAAGCACAAATTGCCAACCCACCCGGTATCCACGAGAAGGATGGACTATCGCGGACGCTCCCACGGCTACGAGCCTATCCAGAAGATACAGTGGTATTGGTTATGCGCTGGTGCCATGGAACAGCTTAAATACATAGCGGCTGCCCACCGTCATGTACGACCCCACCTCCCCCCCTCCCAAAGAAAAGAAAGCTAATGCACCGTACGAGGGATGCCATATGTTGATCCTAAATGTCAATGTCCAGTCAAACTATGATTCTATATACATCGACAGGGGCAAATGCAGTGCGGGACATTTATTCAAACGCGTTTGTTATCGCTACACCTGCGCATTCATACCACATAACGCTGTACCTTTTCGCCTAGTTTATGCAGTCCTTATGTGAACGAATGTTCACCTCAGCAAGAATTATGGTTCGGGCCAAGCATTCAGGGCAGGACAGCATGGTTCTCCAGTGAATAATCACCGCGTGCTTCGTCTGCCCATGCTATTTAACTCTACCATATCTCCCCAAATCTTTACGAGGTTTCATGAGTGAACGCATACAGAGACTCAGCCTCGCGGATTTCTAGTCGCACATCCGGAATCATAGTGCACCGAGTGTAACACAAGTCAAAGAATAAAAACCTGTAAACCCCTGCTTGCTACTTTGCACTTTTACGTCTAATGCACTTGCGAAGACGTCACTCACGATGATATTTTCAGCAGGCTAAGGTGGCCGATATCTCGTGATCTCAACAGATACGCGTACAGAGAAATCCCGTGTCCGCAAGGTGCGCTGCCTTGCGCTGATGCGCTGCCTAGAAGAACGCAATACGAATGGCCATTCTGTTTTCCTAGGCGGCTTACTAAATTTTATGCAGCTGATTGTCAGGCTCATCAGTCGTGAGAGCAAGCACAAAAACAGCTTAGCGTTCAGTGCCCGCTTAAGGATATCTACATCTGGGTGCCTGGGAAAAACCGCTGCGAGCGCCAGCGCGTCTCTGCGCAGCTGTGGCTCCCACACCTGTCCTACTTGAGGTGTTGAGATCACTTTGAGGTACTGAAAACCAAATGGCGCTTTACATCCCACGCAAATTCTAGCTGGAACGAAATATCACTTGAGCAAATATGACGACGTATATGCTATCATAGCCACATTGACACAGTTGCGGGGCTGGCAATGTGTCTTTTTTGTTTTCTTCTTAACAGCCAGCAAGTACCATCTAAGGAGACGGTGCGTGCACACCGTAGTTAGCGGATATGGTGGAAGCCCCAAACACAGTCTAATTTTTTTGAGCTAGCTACTTCTCAATAATCTTAATTCCACTTCGTTTAAGGAAGTGAGGGGTGGTTTTCTCAGCTTCGGTGTTGACAAGGTCCATTCTTCTAGCTTATCCTGACGCACTTTCGTATTTCAAGCGTAATATTTTGCACAAAGGTTACTTTTGCCAACGCCTCCCAAAACAAGGCCAATTTTGCTGGCCGTGATCTTAAAAAAATGGAACGTAGCTTAAGTGGTAAGGCACTATAATATTTTTTCGCCTATAAAACAGCGCTTCCTCTTTGAACTCCCGTGAGTCCCGTAGAAAAAAGAAAGCGTAGCGCTGATTAGTGATTCTGCCCGTTGCTCGCCTTCACCCCATCGCCCCTTTCCCACTCAGAAAATTGTGCAGCAACTCCACTTGAATTGTCTAAGTATGCCTAAGCACACTCCCCAATTTCAGTAGGTTCACAACCAAATTTCAAATTGGCCCATTCCCAAATGCCGGCCAAATGCACTCGCAAATTTGAAGTTGGCACAATCTCAAACTTCAGTTGACCAACACATGATTTTCAAGTTGCGCCAACCGTAAATTTCAGTTGGCACACCTCCAAATTTCAAGTTGGCAACCCGTTTATTTCAAGTTGGCCCACCCCCAAGTTTATTTAGGCCCTAAATTTAGGTGGCCCATCCCCATATTAAGTTTGGCCCATCCCCAATCTTCAGGTTCACCAACTCCAAATTTGCTGACTCTTGAGTTTCCCGCATGCAAGGTACTTTTCTCCTAGTTATACTTTGTGGCGCAAAATACATTTCTTGAAACGGGACCGAAGAAAGGAAGACAGTGAAGCGCCAAACTACCAACTGTTTAATGACAGCTTGAACAAACGTATACATGAAAAGACCACTTCCGCTCATGCGCAGGAAGCCAAGGTGTGACAGAACAACATGGTCAGGATAACATACTTTGGATAAAGCACATTTCTTCGGAATATAATACGATAGATGCATCGCTGGCACAATCAGAGCCTTTCTTTTTAATATAAAACGCTTCCAACTCCCATGCACTTTGGTCCCTTCTTTTGCGAAGAATCAGAAGAATCAGGTTGGGACAAGTCATACGTCGGACAAACGGGACGTTGTATCAATGACAGACTGAGGGAGCACGCTAATAGTATCGGTAAGTGTGACTAGGCGCATCTTCCTGCGCACTGTAAAGCCTGTCGTTGTACGCCACGCTTTGAACAAGTATTGATTCTCGGCAAAAGTAGGGACGAAGCTGCAAGGGAGTTGTTTGAAGCGTTTTATGTTTGAAAAAAAGGCTCTGATTGTGTCACCGATACATCTATCGTATTATGTTCCGCAGAAATGTGCTTTATCCAAAGTATATTATCATGACCATGTTGTTCTGTCACACCTTGGCCCGCTGCCCATGAGCGGAAGTTGTCTTTTCTTCTATACGTGTGTTCAGGCTGTCAATAACAATTGATAGTTTGGCGCTTCACTGTCTTCCTTTCTTCTGTCCCTTTTCAAGAAATGTATTTTGCGCCAGAAAGTATACCTTGAAAATCTAAGCACCAACTTGCCCAAGAAGAAGTTCTTTTGGAAGGTACTTTTCGTAACCGCCAGAGCGCTGTTCCTTGTGCCCAGCAGCTTTAGCCTTGAGTGCTGTGCCGCGCCAATTTGTCGCGCCCTCCGATAATTTGAGCACCATCCAAGGAGGCATTGTTGTTATTATTGGCCATCTAACTCCTTGCTGACTGCAAGTATGGGAGCTTGGCAAGGAAATTGGTCGATTTTTACGAGGACCAAAAATAAACTTTCAGGACAGATTTCGGGTTAGTGTTATTAAAAGGAGAAATTACTTCTTGAGGTGAAAGCAATTAAATTTGGAAGAATGAATAGTAGCTACTTGAAATGCACAGAGAAACGAAAATATGCAAAATTAAGAGGCCATTTGGTTGTACTCCATACGAAACTCCTAGACTACAGAGCAGCCCTCCCTGTGGCTGACCCACACTGTAAGGGCCCAAAGAAATGAGTCCAAGCACAACGTTAAATCTTGATATGGTTGTTATTTCTTCTCCATAAGACGAAAGGGCCACTTTTCATGCATGCCAATCATTTCGCATTTTCAGAGATGAGAATATTAGGTAGCTGCAGCCGTGTGATGGACCATTCATCTTTTTTATTAGTTGCATGAACAGGGTTGTCTTATTATTTATCAGCAAGGAACTTTTAGAAATACACCCTGATAAGAAAAGTTGCTTCAGAAGTGAAATATTGTTCTGTTCTCTCAATACAGAAAGCTTAATTGCATTCGAACGCCTTTTAAAAGCGTTTGTTCAGTCAACTGGGGGGCTCATAAATGTGAACAAAAACATGTTATATCTGGTATACCACAACAATGATAGCAATGAAATAAAAGAACAGCTCATCACTGAAAAGAGGCAAGCTGAGCTGTAACACGGATGGTGTTTTTAAAGGATGAAAAGTTGGGGACACTGTCGGATTAACAGGCTGACTAAAAGTAGCAAACCCGTTTTATCACCAGCCCATAGGCAAGGCATCCTGATTTAAAACGCATGAATGATCAATTCATTCGTTTTCTAGCCAACCGGCAGCTCTGCACGGCGGCCTTGCGTTCGTGCAGCAAAATCATTTGAAAGAGACCGTATTCATCGAGCTTTATGTTGACTTGAATACCAGTTGTTATCCGTTATATGTAAAGCAAAGATTATCTTTGACAACCTCGAATAGTGAATTATAAGTTAGAGTCGCACACACTATATGAATTGTACTTCAAATAGAATTTAAAATGCACGCCCTTACTTTACTGGCTTTACAACGCCTTCTAACAACGAGTGTTTGCATATGTCGCATTTTAGTTAACACATAAGCACCTCCCGGAATGTTCCTTCTGGTTCTGTGACTATTACGTTGCCTATTTACCTAGCAACATACGAAAAACATCGAAATGATCTTTAATAGTTTTATTTCTTATTCATATTGCACAAGGACATACCAAATGAAGTGTGAAAGTGTTTCTCTAAATACTAAGTAACATACGAACATCAACAATATTGTTAAGCTGTCAGTTAAATGTAAATGTATGGTCCAAGCCAGTAGCGCACCATTTTCTTTTGACCCTTGCTTTCTTTGTCTCTCTTTCAATTGCATATACGTTTTTAAACCAAATGATAAAATTCTAATAATCACTAGTGACAATGAAATTGAAATTCAGGTACATGGTTACAAACGAAGTTCGCCTCAAGTGTAAAAAAAATGGCTGTGGCTTAGGTAAGGTTAAGCCCAGGATGCGAAGCATACTAGCCTTTGTTTTAGTTGTTGAACCACTGTTTAGCTTGGTGAACTGCTGTTGCTTGGCTATATTTGGTTCGGCCAGACGAAGAAACAACTCATGCGTTATTCTGCTTCGCCTTGGACGCCCCGCATTGGACGCGGTGAGCGTCGAGCAACGCAGCGTTCGGCGCGGCAACGAAATGTGTGCCTGAGCAAGCGACGCACGCCTGAGCCTTAGAAACAGCTCGTTTCTAAGGCAACACCGCATTCACTAGAGGCGCTTTTGTACCGCTTTGAAGCATCGTACTCGTGGCTCAGTGGTAGCGTCTCCGTCTCACACTCCGGAGACCCTGGTTCGATTCCCACCCAGCCCATCTTGCAAGAGTTGAGCCAAAGCCACTTCTCCTCTGTCGTGACGTCACGGTGTCACGTGGTTTCAAGGCGACACCGCCGCGCCTGAGGAGCTGGGTTGAGCTCTCGTAATATGCTTCGCATAAAAACTGGCTATATTTAACATTAATAAGCGACTCAGTGCGGTAAATGACAATGCGCATGCTCTATAGGGACGAAGTCTGACAAATGTATTTCGGCATTGGTGTGCTTTGCAGTGCCTTCCTTCCAAGCAGTGGGCTATGCCTCAGGATACTTGAACTATCATTTGCTACCCCGGCAGACATGCAGGCTGAGTTTGCTTCGGGAAGCCGCAACAGGAGGCCCCTGTTCGGCCCATTTACGGTGGCACCATAGGTGGCGGCGGCGGCGGCAACGCAAGTAGTTCAAGCGCTTAATGAAAGCGAAGGTTTCAAGCAAATTTTATAGAACCATTTCATAGAGTCTGCATTTCTAAGGCTCCTAAGATCTCTCTTCTGTTCCGCACTGTGATTACATGCGACCAAGCATTATAAACTTTAATATAGACAGCAATTGTTTCACGCCGGAAAGATGTTCAGCATAATTTGCTTTCTTCTCATGAACCTATTAACAGTCTCTTTAGTTGTAATATAGTGATTTCAGCAAAAAAAAGAGAAAAACAAGGAAGAGGACATTGTATTTTTTTCAATAATTTTTAAGAATTGAGTACATTTTGCCGCCTGCAAGTAGTTGTTAGTTATCCATCGCCGCATGGGAGTACAATGCAATACAGAAGATATATCGCATAAAAGCTTCGAAATGCAGACGTGAAAAATTTCTGTAAAACATCCTTCATGCCTTGATGATGATAATAATTTATAATTTTATTTATATTTATTAATTATAATAACTTATTTAACTGGATCATTGCCTATGATCCAGTTAAACTTCCACCAACACAAGAAAGAGTGAACTTGGCTGGACAGCTTAGAAACTGCGAAGAACCTCATCCTCAACACCTATCTAAAGACATCTTTCAGGTAGCGCGCGGATTTCTCAGCTGAAGAGAAACACACTTTTTGCACTTACTCAAGTCCAAATCATGTGTACCTGAGAGAAGAGATCTACTTCAATACAGTGCAGAGACATTGACAGGACATAAAATTGTGAACGCGCTTTCATTTTAATTCTTTTTGTTAGATTAGAAACTCTCGCTAACAAATCCTGGCTGTCAACATTACCGGGCACTTGTGGTGCATCTATTTATATATCTGTCGTGTAAAGTAATGGAACACTGGCTTATTGGCCTTACCAAGTACAATACTTCACGTGGGGTAAGTAGGATTTGACTGCTTTCAGCCTTTCTAAATTGGTAGTACGAGCCTTGGAAATAGCCTTTGTAACTGTCGCTTCTATTTGTCTCACGACCATAGTGTTTCGAAACCATTAATAATATCAGATTTGTTAGTTTATAGAAATTATGTTGCTGTATACCCGCGTGTAGAATACTTCGATGTGGAAATATCCTAGATTTCCAGAGTTTTGCAGGAATCTCAATCACCCGCCATGACATGTTTGGCGTTGACAACAAAAATACCTGCGCAGTTCGAGCTTTCGCGTTCAGCTTCCATAGTATTTTTTTTTGTTAGGAATTCCTCATTTGCGTTGTTTGTGCACTACATGCAAGAAGAAGAAATGGGAATAGAAGAGACGGAAAATTTGCATGCGACAGCTGGGTAATACCCATCTGCCTTTACAGGAAAATGTTGCCAAGGAAGCAAGTGTAGATTTATAGTAACGTAAAGTAGCTGTGGAAGGTCTCGTCGAGAAGGTAATGTATTTTATGGCGATTTGTTGAAGGCACAGCACAAAAAAAAGTTTGATGTGTCGCTTACGGCTGGGAAATTTAATTTCGCGTTTATGGACTGTTCACTCTCCCTAGACAAGCACATTTCTTTGGAAGCCTGCAGAGAACCGCAAGACGCGCCGCTGAAATCATTCATCGCTCATCACCGCGCGAAAAGCAATTACGAGGCTGTTCGCGCACGCGGAACCAGTTGCTTGCGTGCAGGCAAGCTCGAGTTCGTTACTCCGAACTGAAGTTTCAGGCCTCTAAAAGAAATGCAGCCACATGCAATAAGTCTCGCAAGTGAGCTGCAAGTATTTAGGGCTCTCCTTTCGGTCGTACAGCTGAGCCCCTTCCAACGATCACCGCGGCGTGCCGTGAACCCTGAGAAACGATGTGGTGTAGGCTTGTGTTGGCCCTCTTTGCATGTAAGTGAATTTCTTTCTTAACGTTGACCGTTATCGAGTTTGGCGACTACAAAGATTATCCTCACAATGTGAATATGTGTCCGTTGTATTGCAATAGTTATGCGAAAAACAAAAGCAAACACATAGGGGGGCACTAAGAGATGGGACACTGTAGTGAGTACGTTGTATAAACCTTCATAGCTAAAGCAAAGTGGTCCCCGCGTATCTCCTGAGCATTATATATTTTTTTACCGTACGAGATCGTGATGACGACGTGGTAACTTGAATACAATGGTAGGTAAATCATTGTTATTATTAGTCGCTCATCCCTATTCACCTGTGATGCTCGACCACATCATGTAGCCTAAAAGTCCTGAAGTAATATTACAAACTGCGAGTAACTTCTTTCGCATCGGTAAGCTACGCCTGCAGTAGATTTATTTGTCACATGCCGCAATGGGTTTAATTTGTTGCCTAAAATGACTATGAAATCATAACATGGCTTATGAACGAATGTATGCTATAGAGACTTCTCATGCATTTTGAAGTGATTCAGACCTGTGGTAGTGAGATTCGGCAGCACTAGGCGATTCTTCCGCGACAAATTTTTCAACAAGGTGATTCAACTGGTATGTGAAAGAATATAGGCGAGTTCATTAAACAACTTCAAGTCAGATCATCTGGTGATTATAGTCGACGCAATGCGATTAACAGCAAATCAATTTACGACACACGAAAGTGCCAACGCCAAAATGCGCCATTCACGATGCCCACTATGTAGCCGGGTTCATCTCTCTCGCTTTCAACAGGACACGATGGACTATCTATTGGCAGCGCCACTAAGGCCGTGCGCAACGTGAGTGAAAATATTCATTCAGGCAAGTCGTCTAAATGTATTTAACGCGGAGCTCATTCTGCTTCACACAACCTCAATTTTAAAAACCCTTTGCTGTCATTGAGGCATTTAGCCGGCGGCACTAAGGTCCCCTACTTCCGAGGGCATGAACTTGGGAAGGGTAGAGGCAGGGAAGGAGGCTGACGACGACCGACCCCGCCAGAGACAGCAGCCACCAGTCTGTACGTGCAACCACGTTCCACACATATCTCGTCGTACCGTATCGCTATTAAAAAAAAAGGACAATAGTTGTTTGACTAGCGTGGCCACAAATGCAGCAAGAGGTGGTACCGGGAACGGTTGGCACCTACAATAGAACTAGAACCACGACAACACCAGCCTTAGGCATGTGACACTAAACAAAAGAGAAAAGAACAAAGACATGTAAACGAGTTCTCAGACAATATAAAAAGAAAATATGGTTTAATATTTGTTGCTCTTTCGAAAAAGAACATTTCCGCAGAACCTATGTCAGAATGAGGGTCGACAGTAGTGCCTTTAGCATTGAATCAATGCAGCGACACGACGTACGGCCGCCCTCAAACTTACGTATGAGGCAGGCACTTCAGCAGGACTCTGCTTTCGCGCTTGTGATGATGTCGATTATCTTTTGGCATCCTCTTTGAAATGGGGCGATGACAAATTGTCACCACAATGTTCACCTAACAGCCCTCGATGCCATCTAGCGGAACCGCCACGAAGCCCTTGCGTGGCCTTCGAAATGGAAGGCGCACCGGCGCGTGCGAATGCTGAGAAACGCGTCATGGGGCGACGGGGCTCCTCTATCGTGCTTTTTTATGGACACGCTGCGCCATCGAACGGCAGTCCCGAGACGTTCGAGCGTGTCTTCAGAGACAAGAAGCCCCGCACGTCGGTGTTTATGAAACGCTGAGAAATGTTCCTTCTCTTGCCGCCCACCCAACCGAACATACTCAGTTTCCCAAGTTGGCTAGAGGTTCTTTCAAGAGCGGCGTTCCCCCAGTGGATTCTTGGACCAACTGGCTAAAGCGTTGGAGTGAAAGACATTCATCGAAAAGCGGCACATACTCATTGCATTCGTGGTGTCGACGGTTAAAGCATCGGGTTGCTGTGTATGAGGAATTCTTGTGACGTGGCTTTAACTATGCCAAGCATCGAATAAGCGTAAAATATTGTTTTTTCAGTCTAGTTTTGTACTTTTCCAATGGCACATATCTAGTTACCCAACTTGGCGTCACAGGTGTTCATTGATGTCCAGCACAGACCGAGTGGCCGATACGAGTGTTCCAAGATGGCATTAAAGTGCAGCATCTACATAGATCTATGTGGGCGTGAAAGAAGTTAATTTAAGAGAGACACGTATGTACAGATTTCCACATAATTAGTTACCTATGTTATTCCAATGGTTAGTTCGAAACGCAGCTCTCTCGACGTAGCAGCGCGGTGCCCTACAAATTCTGCCATGGACTAACAGGGATCAAAGTAGGAGGGAAACCAGTTGGATGGATGGTTGGATATATATATATATATATATATATATATATATATATATATATATATATATATATATATATATATAGATTGATAGATAGATATATAGCCAAAGAAGCTAAGGCATTCAGATAGCGGCGAAACTTATCCCACGATAAAGGTGGACGTAAAGCGCTTAGAATATAGCGAAACAACGTATTGCCACCATCGAAACGCGTGAGGTGAGGTATGCGGCCTATGCTTCAGCGGGATTCCTCTTTGGCGTTTCTAGCTCCGCCGCCGCAAAGCCTGCACCTAGCCTAAGCGATGCTTGCCGGGCCAGTGCGTGAGAACGCTTAGATGGACGTCATGCAGCACTCTAGCGCCCCTCTCGCGCTTCATTATGGACACGCTACGCCATCTAGTAGCACTGCCGAGCAATCCACGCGTTACCTCCGAGACGAGAAGCGTGGCGCACCAATGCTTACGAATGGTGGGAATCATTTCCTCACTTGGCGCGCTCTAAGGGGCACATACTCATAGACCCAAGTGGGCGAGAGAGAGAGAGATTTACGTGCATTGGTCGGATCCCTTTAGTCCGAGGCCCCGCTGGCCTCGGCCGCCCGCTTGACCTATCTTATGAAGGACTGTTGTCCCGACAGGTCTGAGCTGGTTAGCTATGCCTCCCATTGCTCCATTGTGTGGTGTGTTTTATCAAACGGGTGTGATTCACAATCCCATGTAATGTGCTGTAGTGTTGGTATGCCGCCGCAACATGGTAGTCGGGCCTGTAGCGAGTGGTGAACAGGGTATTTTGTAATTTAACTTGGGGGTATACCCTGGTCTGAAGTTTGCGCAAGCTGGTGGCTTCCTCTCCACTCAGTTGTGGGTGAGGGGAGTGTATTTCTTTCTGATTGCACGCTGATGAGCGAGAATCTCCCGGGCATTCTGTGGATTGGGGTTATTATACAGAGGCTACCTGAGACCGTCCCAGTCGAGTTGGCCCTGTTGATAACACCTCGGGCTAGCAAATCGGCCAGTTCGTTCCCCTCAAGGCTTGTGTGACCTGGGCACCACACGATCCAGTGGTTGTGGGCTAATTTCGTTGGTATTATTAATGACATGTTTTGGTCACGTGGCCCGTGAGAAGCACGCGACATGCTTCTTGTCAGTCTGTTAATATGGTGACGCCCTTTTGCGTGCGTTCCGCATGAGCCATTGCCACGGCGAAAGTTTCTGCAGCCGCCGGAGTACCTGCCCTGGCGAATGCCGTAAATTGTTGCGGTGCTTTCGTGTCGACTATTAAATTAAATTAAGGGGTTTTAGATGCCAAAACCACTTTCTGATTATGAGGCACGCCGTAGTGGGGGACTCCGCAAATTTCGACCGCCTGGGGTTCTTTAATGTGCACCTAAATCTAAGTACACGTATCGAATTGCCGCCGCCCTGGCCGGGATTCGATCCCGCGACCTCGTGCTCAGCCGCCTAACACCATAGCCACTGAGCAACCACGGCGGGTGAATTCGTGTCGACTATTGCCACTGCGCACCTCCTGACGTTCTTTTGGGGATCACTGGCGTTCGAGTGTACGTTCGAATGCACGGCTGTGTCCGTGTATATTGTATTGTACGTGGGAGTATTTTCATACATTGTTCTAATATGTTGTGCGCGTGCTTTTCGCCTTGCTTTATTGTGCTCCGGGTGCATGTTTTTGGGTATGGGGGCCACTGTTATTCGAGCTCGTGTTGAGGTCGGTAGTGGTAATAAGTGTTCGCTGATAAATTGTGGGTGTGGGTAAATACGTGCCCTTGTCAGCAGGGCCCACCCTGCGTGAGTGTAGCTCAAGCATTCCTTCTGAGAGATTAGCTCTTCGAATGTGTTGTGCACTCCTAAGGCTAGCAGGCGCTCTGTGGACGTCCCCTTGGGTAGTCCGAGGGCCGCTTTGTATGTTGATCTTATTATGATGTCGACCTCCCTCTCCTGCTCATGACTAAACAAATGGTAGGGCAGGCCGTACGTGACTGGGCTTATCACTAGTGCTTGGACGAGCCTCAGCGTGTCGTGTTCTTGCATGCCAGCTTTCCGATAAGTTACGCGACATATCATTTGTGCAATGTTACTTGTGGTGGTCTTCAGTGTTTTGATGGTGTGGGATGCTTTACCGCTACTTTGGAGCAAGAAACCCATGATACGCATCGCCATAACTTCTTGGACCGTGTGTCCTTGCACAACGATGTTGACAGGTCCGTTGGATATGTAGCCCCTCGAGTGTAGCCGAATGGCCTGTGATTTTTCGGGGCCAATTATAGGCCACTGCTCCTCGAGAATTTATCTGCTGCCTCGGCTGCTTGCTGTAGTACATGTTCTTTGTGTTCCAGAGGGCCCCTTGCTACCCACAGCTTTATGTCGTCCGCGTACAGTGTGTAACCCAAATCAGTGATTTTGTCCAGCTGTCGCGCCAGCTAAGCGACAAATCGCTACATTCAACAGCAAAGATGAGATTATTGCCCCTTGGGGTGTTCCTCTGCTGGGCATCTTGAACGTTTAGGAAGCGGTTCGACCGATTCCTATTGTGGCGGTGCGGTTGGTGAGAAAAGCCGGCACGTTGTTGTACGTTCGTTCTCCGCATCCCGTCAATTCGATTTCCTCCAATATTGTTTTGTGCGAAACGTTATCAAATGCTCCCTTGAGGTCTAGTGCGAGCACTAGTCTTTCCTCTCCGCGGGCGATGCTAGCTATAACTTCTTCTCTGATAACAAGAAAGGGGCTGGCAGATGGAATGGCACACTGTGGTATAAACTTTTTTAAAACAGGGTTGAAGTGCCTCAGACAGGCTGGCCAACGTTTCGATAGCTGGACCTATCTTCGTCAAAGGCGGCCTCGTCATCCTCGGCGTGTTAGTTTTAAAGGGTTAGTGCAGTGACGTCACGTGCGGGTGTTGTCGCTGGCGGCTGGTTTTAAAGAGAGAGATTACAAGAGGGAACAGGCGCTGTCGTCCGACGTCTGTGAGCCTCATTCTCAAGACGAAGGGACAAGAGCGTGAGAGTGGGCACGCGGGGAGGAAAGAAAAGAAATAGAAGCAGAAAAAAGGGGGGAAAAAGGAAAAAAAAAGAAGCAGGGGGGAGCACGGGCCGTACCAAGACACAACAAAGGGGGGGGGGGTGAAAGAAAAAGAAAGAGAAAAATGAAATCTTTTAAGAAATACGGGGGCTTGGGAGCGTGTTGGGGATGTGAAAGGTTAGGAGGTATTCAGGGGAGTCGTTGGCGGCATGTTTTTGAGGCATTAGAACGGCCGGTCAAGCAATAGGTCGAGTAATTTTGAAATAGTTAAGGTGGCGGCGAGGAGTCTGCGGTGCAATGTGTGGGGTGACTGAAAGTCAGCGGCATGGTCTTTCAAGGGGCACTGCCCCACGCGCTTAACGTAGGTGTCGTTACGGCGGCATCCAGAAGGCGATACTCCGGGTTGAGCCGCCGAAAAAGGCATATTGACTTCGGAATGTGTTGTCGAGGGGGTTTCAAAAAAAAAAAGACTAAAGAAGGGGGCAGGGGGAAGGGGGGGGCGAAATCGGTATAGCAAACAGGAGGGTGACGCGTGCAGAAGCGGGGGCGCGGGCAAGTGTACATGGAAGAAGGGGATCGTACACTTGGTGTAGACGTAAAATCCTGAAAGAGTACATTAAATTGAGTAGTAGGCAGGAAACTTTTTTTCCTTTTTTCCCCTTGTCCCCCTCTCCCCTTTTCTCCCCCTTTCCCCTTTTCCTCCGAAATGAAAGAGTAGGTGAGGTTAAGAATTAAAGTTGGCTGGTGGCCTAATGTGTTTTGTGTATTGGTTGATGATATGAGAGTTTCAGATTTAAGTTACAGCTTTTAAAGATTCTAAGTTGCCGCGTGCCAAATTAATTCCTGTCGGGTGTAGGCAATTAAACTTGTGTATGAGGTATGATTCCGTGTACTTCCTTTCGCGAGGGGAACGGAAATTTGTTTGTAGTATATAGAGCCTTGCTTTGTCAAACATATGTCCATGTTCATTAAAGTGGCTGGCTACTGCTTTGGGTAAATTGTGTTTTGTGTCCGCGCGGTGACCATTGAGTCTTGTATTGATTTGTTGTCCGGTCTCACCTATGTATTTTTTGCTACAAGCGGCGCATTCTAGACAGTAGACTACATTGCTTGATGTGCAGGTGAAAGCCGAAGTTAGTTTGTGTGTGTAATTCGACGCTGTACTTTTTACTGTAGTAGTGGATTGAATGTGTTTGCATGTAGAGCACCTGGGGCGACCACAGGGATTGGTTCCCAACTTCTTCTTTTTCTGTAGTTTGGCGTGCACAAGAACATCTTTAAAATTAGTGTTGCGTCTGTAGGCTACTCTGGGAGGGTCGGGAAAAATCTTCTTAAGTTTCTGGTTGCTGGTGAGAATCGGGTAGTATTTACTTAGGATGTTATTCACGTTTGGGAGTGCGTTTGAGAATTTAGTAGTAAGAAGAGGCGTTGTTGTTCTTATGATCTTCGGGCGGGGCTTGAGGACCTCGGCTCGATCAAGTTTGGTTGCAGCGATGTAAGCTGTTTGAAGGTCACTGTTTGGGTGGTTCCTGTTTGATAGCGTTTCATTAAGGTGATCGAGTCTATCTATGTAGTCTTGGTTTTCAACGCAAATGCGACGTAGTCGTGTGGCTTGGCCTTTAAAGATGCCTTGTTTGCAATGTCTGGGATGGTGGCTGGTATATTCTAGGTACTGTTGTTTGTCGAAAGGTTTCCTATACAGCGTTGTCTTTAGTTCACCATTGTCAATGTATATTGTTGTGTCCAGAAAGTTTATGCGCTCAGTTGAGGATTCTGATGTGAATTTTATTGTCGGGTGAACAGAATTTAGAAAGGATACATATTTATCTAGACTGTCTTGGCCATGTCCCCAGATTATGAGTATGTCGTCTATGTATCGTAGGTATGTGTGGGGCTTGGTAGTGCAGCGCGATAGGAAATCTGTTTCTAGAATCCCCATAAATATGTTCGCGTAGGTTGGTGCAAAAGGCGTACCCATGCTTGTACCATGTATCTGTAGGTAGTAACTCTCTTCAAATTCGAAGTAGTTATGTGTGAGAACTAATTCAAGGAGAGACAGGTAAACTTCAGTAGAGTGTTGTGCACTGTGTTTAGACAGCGTTTGTTTTATCGAAGATAAACCATCAGGGATTGGAATGTTGGTGTACAGCGCCGTGACGTCTAGTGTTGCGAGAATTGTGTTGTGGGGTAGTGTGCCTTTAGTATTAATGTCTTCTATAATTCTCAGCAGGTGGGGCGTATCTTGTACAAATGACGGAAGTGTTTTCGGCAAGTTACCAAGGTAGTGGTTAAGGAATGTGGAGATGCTCTCTGTCGGGGTGTTGTTGTTTGATACTATCGGACGGCCTGGGATAATAGCAGTGTATAGTTCAGCGGATGGAATTTTATGAATTTTCGGAAGGAGGTAAAAACGTCCGGCAGTTTTGTTGCTTGGTTTAAGAAATTTGTATTCTGATGGTGTTATCAATTCATCAGCCAAAAGTGATTTCAGCCTGTTGGTAATTGTCACTGTATAGGACAATGTCGGATCGTTATCTAGTTTGCGGTAATGTTCTGGGTTGTTTAGTTGTCTGTAAGCCTCGTGCTTGTATTTTTCTATTGGCCAAATAACTATACTTCCACCCTTATCTGCTTCCTTAATAACAATGTCATTCCGGCAGCTCAGATTTGAAATGCCGAAATACCGATTTCGCCCCCCCCTTCCCTCTGCCCCCTTCTTTAGTCTTTTTTTTTTGAAACCCCCTCGACAACACATTCCGAAGTCAATATGCCTTTTTCGGCGGCTCAACCCGGAGTATCGCCTTCTGGATGCCGCCGTAACGACACCTACGTTAAGCGCGTGGGGCAGTGCCCCTTGAAAGACCATGCCGCTGACTTTCAGTCACCCCACACATTGCACCGCAGACTCCTCGCCGCCACCTTAACTATTTCAAAATTACTCGACCTATTGCTTGACCGGCCGTTCTAATGCCTCAAAAACATGCCGCCAACGACTCCCCTGAATACCTCCTAACCTTTCACATCCCCAACACGCTCCCAAGCCCCCGTATTTCTTAAAAGATTTCATTTTTCTCTTTCTTTTTCTTTCACCCCCCCCCCTTTGTTGTGTCTTGGTACGGCCCGTGCTCCCCCCTGCTTCTTTTTTTTTCCTTTTTCCCCCCTTTTTTCTGCTTCTATTTCTTTTCTTTCCTCCCCGCGTGCCCACTCTCACGCTCTTGTCCCTTCGTCTTGAGAATGAGGCTCACAGACGTCGGACGACAACGCCTGTTCCCTCTTGTAATCTCTCTCTTTAAAACCAGCCGCCAGCGACAACACCCGCACGTGACGTCACTGCACTAACCCTTTAAAACTAACACGCCGAGGATGACGAGGCCGCCTTTGACGAAGATAGGTCCAGCTATCGAAACGTTGGCCAGCCTGTCTGAGGCACTTCAACCCTGTTTTAAAAATGTTTATACTTCTCTGATCAGTAACAATGCGCCTTGACAGGATAGCCCCATACGGAACCCTTTCGTCGTGTGTGGAAACAATCTTATTTCTTCAAGGTACCACTGCAGTCTTACTTGTACTACTCGTTTGCACAGTATACCCGCGCAAGAGGCGAGAGAAATGGACCTCAGAGCGTCTATTGAGGGGATCTTTTTAGACTTGGGGATCATGATAATTTTAGCGTGTTTCCATTTCGGGGGCAATTGGCCTTTGAGCCAGCTCTCGCCATTGAAGAGTTCTGTGATTCTAGTCAGGACTCTAGCCTCCAGGTTCTGAAGCATCGCGTTCGTGATGGCACCAGGGCCAGGAGCCGAGTTTTTGGCGGCTGCTTGAGCTGCCTCAAAGACTTCTGCATATGTCAATGGTTCATCTAATTTCGAATTGGCCTTTCCAAGGTATGGTCGCGTCTCGTTTGGGGCGTCTGTGTTTAGTGGTGGTCCTATATATCGTTCTTTAAATTTCTCTAGTAGTTCCGCGTCTGTACCTGGGAAAGTGTCCGATATGATTTGGAGTCGTTTGTTGCTTTCCGTGCGTGTGCTATCCGGGTCAAGCATTCCACGAAGGTTGCGCCACGTGCCAGCCGTTCCCAAGGTCCCCGAGAGGGACCCGCAGAACGTAGCCCACTCGCTTTTCGCTAATGCGGCTGCGTGTTGTTGCGTTTGCTCCGCCAGAAGTGTTATGCGGGCACGTAGCTGTTTGTTCAGGCGTTGTTTTTTCCAACGCTTAACTAATGTGTGTCTATTGACCCGCAAGTTTACAAGGTGGGAATCTACCACGAGGTCCTCCAGTGTCTTTGTGTGTTGACCGGATGAGTTTGTACATTCTTCTATGTTGTCGGGAGCCTTTGATGCGTCGAGGTTCCTTTGGAGCTCACTGTATTTTGCCCAATCGGTTAATTTCGTTGTGCCAATCGTTCTACGTAATTTGGGGGTGGAGAGTGAACACTACGAATCAGATCATGATCAGTCCCCAAGTTTTCGTTTAGCGATGCCCACTGTGCGTTTTTGATGTTTAGCGTGTACGCTCAATCGGGTGTTGTGTCCCTGCTCACGCTGTTACCTGTGCGTGAGGGCATGCCTATATGGTTTGCTGTCTGCATGCCGAGGTTCTCAACCGATTGCTCAAGTAGGGCTCCTTTAGGGGATGTGGATGCGTAGTCCCACATTGTATGTGGTGCGTTGAAAGCGCCCAATTTCACCATCCGGTCTTTGGTGCCCGCTATGGTCGCTATTGCAGAGTGTCCGATAACATTTGGAGTAGGTACAGATCTTTGCTTTTGGGAGGGCTATAGGTGTATGTTATGATGCTGTCTGCTTTTCCTCTTTTACGCGGTAGCACGCTGATCGTTACGGTATTGGTTTCTCCGGGAAGTTGGGAGAGGAATATTATTTGTGCCGTGATTGTCTTGTTCGCCAGCGTGGCAACTTTAGGATTTTGGAGTTCGCTCATAACATAATAGCCCTGTAGTCGGGCCGGTTTGGGCCCAACCTCCTGAAGGCATATTATGTCGGGAGCTAGCGCCTTTCTAGCGAAGGATCGCCAGTTTCATTGCCAGATTTCTAATGGTTCCGGGTTGTTTGGTTTTGCTTTCCGTCTAACTGTGGTAGCCATGGTTCCCACACCTTATGTATACTTTTGACATCTCGGTGTCCGAGCCGTCTGTATCAATTATGCGGTTGGCCGTCTTGCTTTTGGCCGATCCGGCGCCGACTGCTATGGCGGGTTTCTTAGTAGTTGTGGTTTCGGCTGCTGTTTTTAGCTGCTTCGTCACTTGTTGTTTGTGCTTCTCGAATTCTGCGAGAATTTGTGATTGGAAAGCGAGGTGCTTCTGATTCACGAGAGTTGTCATCTCGTGCATCAATGATTTAAAGGTTTCTGACAATGATAGTTGGATTTGTACCATTGCATGTGGCGCTTCGTTATTCGGTGTTTGCGGTGTTGGTGTTAGTAGTTTTGGTTCGCTACACGTGTGAGAGTGTTGGTATTTGCGGCGATTTGTGTCGGTTCTGCGGCGGATTGCCTACGATATAATTCGAGTTGCATTTTTGCCTGTGGGGCCTTCCTCTAGCTCCTTAATTTTCTCGTCGGATCGCTGTCGTTTGCCTGCCTCCTCTCGAAGTTGTACGCGTAGCTGCGCGTTTTACTGTTTAAGTATTTCGTAACCGGGATCCCGCTGTGTGCTTGGTGTTTGTGGCGGAGCATTGGGAGATACAACCGTCGCACAGCTCACCCGAGGCTTTTGTGACAGCTGTTGCTGCCGGGACACTGGCTCTTGTGCGGCCCTAGACGGCTCCCTGGAGGGGCTCCTACTCCTTTTGCCATTAGGAGATGTAGATTTGTGGCGATGGCTGTCTTCCTCATCCTTTAAGCTGAACCATCGCGGTCTCTTCTGGCCCACTAGCGATTGGTGTTCTTGGAACGAATGTTTTTTTAGTTTCTGTGGGCATTGGTTGCTGCCAGTCTCGTGGCCTGCCGCCCCGCATGGCGCATTTGATCACACACTCATTTCAAAGGGTGTGGGAATGCTTCAGGCCACATTTCTTGCAGATGTTGATCGGGTGGGGGCACACATCCGGTGGATGTCCCGCTTGGAAACAGTCCGTGCATACTTGAACAGTGGGCTTGTATGAATGGAGTTACATCTCTCCTCTTATGTGATGAATACATTTGAGAAGGGAGCCACCTGTGAACGTGATCAGTGCCGCGGATGACTTGCCTAGCATCCCAGCTCGTTAGATTTGAACTCCGTGTGTCCGTACTCGCATGTTGGCTACTAAATGCCCCATGGGCATGTCCGCTGGAATGCCGTGAGCCACACCTCGATAGCCGTTGTCGGGGTAAGCTACATATGTGTTCAACTGGTGCACACGTCCATTCAATTCGAGTTGCGTGATGCGGCGGAGTACGTTGGCGACTTCCGTGCTACTGACCGATAAAATTATAATGTTCGACACGGGGCGAGTGCGGAGGATGAAATCCACGCCTGTGATTCTCCCTCGCTTCGCGAGTACATCTTGAGTTCGAGATGGTCTGGGATTGGTTGGCTTGCCTTGAGAATGGCAGTCGCCAAGGTTGCTATTAGTACATCTTCGATTGTTAATCCTTTTGTTGGACGTATGATGATTTTTACATCATCCTTTGGTAGTGCTGGCAGGCTCTTACGCTTTGGATGGTGGAAGCGATTTCCTTGATTGTCGGCCACACCTAATGGATGGTCGCCGCGTTCCCCAATGGCGAATTTTGCCCAACTTGGTGAGCCGCGTTGCTTCGGAGATTGGGCTTCCTTGCCTTTTTCGTTCTTCTTACGTTGTTTCTTGGCTCTTTGTAGAACTGCGCCAACTACCGTCAGTGCGGTCGGCATTTGTCGGGTCGGTTTCGATGAGGTCCTTGTCGAACTCGTGTTCCATCTCGGTGGATGAAGATTGTTCGTTATATTTGTTCGGTGAGTGCCTTGAGGTGAAGCACATTGGCGGCGGGGCTGTACCGGTAGCCGTCATTGGCTCCTGAGAGGCCTTCTGAGACATTTTCCGTATCGTTGAGGCGGCAGTGGTCTCACAGACCACGCCTAGGTGTAGCGAATGCCGTGCGTTTCTGTGAGCGTTCTTGCCGCGTTTGTTACCCGACGCAGCTGCGTCCACTTCGAATTTCCAAGCTTCGATATTGAGGTAAAAAATTCGCCTACCGGTTTGAAAATGATGCCCCGGTGCAGGTGTCGTATCGGTGCAATCGATATGTTGGTTGTTGTCCTACGGTCATTGGAACGGGCGTAAATCGCGTTTCGGTGGAGCCGATGTGAGGCACGTCTGCTCCGTTGGGCCCCCCAACCCTTCCCCCACTAGAGAGGCATGGGAGGCAGCCCTACTCAATTGCTCGGCGCTGGAGTCCCAAAGGGTCTAGTCCAACGGGCGCGGGTAGCAGCTTCGTCCAGTGGGGTCCCAGACAAAGAACTCCACCTATGTAAAGGGCCATGTTCTGCCTGCAAACTTTCAATCCGTTGAATAAACGTTTTTCATCCATCTCTCTGGCATCCCCAAGTGGGCAAGAGGTTTATTGGAGAGCGACACACACCCATTCCATTCATCGCGCAGCTGCGTTGGCGTGAAAGACGCCAGCTAATTCATAGGCTTCTAGTGCGTTGGGTTGCTTACCTCGACGAACCATGGGGACGTTGGTTTGATTCCGCTCAGATTCGGAGAAACTTAAAGGATGTTTTTTTTTTTCTGCCGTTGTAGAGCAGCACATTCCGAATTGCACATACATGGTTACCCAAGTTTGTGTCCTTCATTGAAGAGCATCACACAAATAGTGCCACATACCCAGCGACGCAAGTCGGCGTTGAAGTGTTTTTTCAAAATGTAGTGCCGACCCAGACCCTCATCTACACATGTGGGGATGAAGGATGTTCGCTGAAGAGCGGTATGCATGTTCCCATTGGCGTATACTCGGTGTACCTTGCTGGTGCGATGGCTGGTTTCAAACCCTTTTACTTCAGCGCAGCAGCCTAATGAGGTAACCATTCGACCACGGACTACATAGTGATCCAGGTAGGCGGAAACACACTTAGTTACAAGCATCCGCAGATAGATAGATCGCCTCCGGAAAGTACGTGAAGCACCTAATGAGCTTTAACGCAATAAAGTACAGATGATTTGACATTTAGCCCTCCCCATTGCATAGAGTCGCGACTAGGGACTTTTGCTTGAAAGCCGGGACTGTTCCACTAAACTCGGGATGGTAGGTAGCCCTAAGTTCCACGTGCCCATTTAGCGATGTTGGCGTGAAAAAGGTTTGTTTCAGAGTGACGCACACTTACTGGTACATACCGAATGACGCAAGTGGCAATCTAAGAGGTTCATAAAAAGTGGTACTGAGCGCGTGTCACATGCCTAGAGACGCGAGTTGGCCTGACGCTAGGTTTTGAAGCCTGTTCTTGAGACCAGCAGCGCTCATCGCTATCCGTTAGACCATGGACTACGTAGTGATCCAGTTTAGCAGGAAACTATTAGAGACAAACATAGATAGTCCGCGGAATATGCGTGAAGTATCTTGAGAAAGCGAATTGCTTTAAAAGCAATCCTATTATTATTCTAATGCCATACCAACGTTTTTTAGTTCTATCATTTGGCTAAGTTATTTATACTAAGAACTTTTTAGCGATTTACCTTCAAGCTCATATATGCGTAGGGAAGTCTTCGTTATAATTTGTAACTAAGTAGATGTTGGCAACAACATACTTTCTGGCTTCACCTTTTTGGATGAGATCACGCCAATAAGTATGAGAAGTGCCACAATAAGTTTTAGAAACATGTTATAAATACTACTAATACACAAAATGTGTTTATAGTGAACGGTTATCCTTTTTCAAGGATAGTGCAAAGCTTCTCTAAATAAATATTTGACCGATTGTAATATGTATTTTTACTTGACCAATCATCCTGTTTATTGTGACCGTTACCAGACCTGCTTACATTTTACGACCCGTTAATAGCGCAACTTTCTACCTGAAATATATTTCTTCGTTTGTGGGTCTTGAGGCATTGCCTCTTTTATTTTTCTTACTTGTGTCGACTTTTGGAAAAATATTTCCGTTACACCTGGAATTTTTATGTAGCCCGCTATGGATGAAAAAGTCCTATATCAGTATCTTTTTGTTATAGGTTGTCACCAAAGGGGTTGAATGAGATAGTTACTTGTTGCTGTGGCTATTTTTGTGTTATTCTTCAATTTGACTTCTTATTCCTTGGAAGTATAGCCATTAAATAATTTTTAATCGCTTCTCGATAACCTACTGTTCTATTCATGAGAAACAGAGAGAGAGAGAGAGAGAGAGAGAGAGAAAAAGACAAGAAGAAAAGGCAGGAAAGTTAACCAGGTGGTCACTCGGTTGACTGCCCTACACATGGGGGAGGGTAAAAAATAAAATTAAATTGTGGGGCCTTACCTTCCAAAACCCCGATTTGATGCGGGGCTCTTTAATGTGCACCTAAATTAAAGTACAAGGGTGTTTTCGTATTTCGACCCCATCGAAATGCAGCCGCCGCGGCCGGGATTCCAACCCGTGACCTTGTGCTTAGAAGCCGAACACCGTAGCAAGTAAGCAACCACGGTAGGGGGGGGGGGGGAAGGCTAAAGAGAGCGAGGGAACGACAAAAAAAATAGCACAAGACGATTGTGATACAAGCATATGCACCAACATGGAAGATCCTGAATCACTGTTCTTTTCCCGACGATCCCTCACAGAGCAGATTTTACGTTGAAATCAAGAAACAACTACTTGTGATATAGCAAAGTATAGCTCAACCTATATAGAAATTTCTGTGACACATTACTAGGCAGTTTAGTGATGAAGTGTTTTCCCTTTCACTAAGTTTATTGTGATCATAGCTTTCCTCTTGACTTTTAATGCAGCAGAAAATCTAACCCTTCACATTGAATATGCCCGTAGAAATCCGAAGAAGCATACATGAAAGCTATGGCTGTGTGTGGTATGTTCCAGAAGTGAATTAGTACTGACAGACCTGACCGCTATAGTCAGCTCAGTGAAGCGAATCTCTGATGGAAAGCGTGGTCTTGAATGTGCGGGTGATTGTCCTAGTCTTCTAAGTACATTTATTCTCTTGCCAGAACGCGTGACGCCTGCTCTACTGTGTTGTTTACATGGCCCGCTTGTAAATTTAATAGATGCAGCTGGCTGGTTCTTGGTCAAATTTAGTAATTTGCAATCTCTCGTTCCATGATGAACTGGTTATGTGTCTTCGAATATAAGGATTGTAATAAGGTCTCACCGTCCTGTTGAGAGCTGTTCATGCCCTGATGTGCCTATAGTATGACAAATAGGGTTCTAAGCTCCACACAAACAGCCTGAGATATGTGTAAGTTCTGTTATCTCATATGGTCGAATAAAAAGCGAATGCAAGTCATATGAACTGTGCATCATTTTGGAAGGCTAAATTTTCGCATGTGATATGTTTCTTCAGCTCTTCAAAAGAATTCGAAAATATTGCAAACTTATTTTGTCCTTTTCTTGTATATTTTAGTCTTCACAGGCTTCACTGCAGTCAGAAGCCATATCCTGGTAAGCAACGCCTTATATTTGTGCGCTACACTTATCCAAGCAATTGTAAAGGCCAGAATCACAATAGAGATGTACGGTTTCTGGTATCTTAATTTAAGTGTCAATGATGCTAACATCTTCGAACGCCAGGGGGGTCTAATTTCCTTTAATTTGCTAAGTCAAACATATTCTCACTTCTGATAATTCATCACAAAGGGTTAGCTTAAATGTAGGAGTTAATTATTTAGCGCTTCCATATTTTCCCTTACCAATTTCCATATTCTAACATTTTTAACACATGCCAACGCACACACGTACAACATATTGACAGCTGCTCGTGTAAATTGCGGAAAATTTATTGTCTAATTTGTAGCGAGGCCTTATATTTAACAAAAACTAAACTAAGAGTTTGATTCTCGCGCTGCAAAAGCACATTGCTTTTGGCGCCTACGATAAACGACGCAAGTCCTGCATACCTAAAGTCACATGACAAGGATTTCTTAGTCTGCCATACTGTTGCACTGCTGAACAGGACCTGGTACCTGATGCGGTCATTATCCTTGTCGAAAATGAGGCCCTATTAACTAGCTCAGTCGTGGCTCCATTCTTGACCGGCTCAGAGTTGACTTCCGAGACCCAATCATTCGCCGCAGTAGGAACACCACTATGACAACAGAATCCCAAAACGAATTTCTCTATAATATAGAATTGTTGGTTAAGAGACGATTAAAATTAGTATAATGGGCATAAGTATAAGTTTATTAGGAAAAGCCAGTCGGCTTCTAAGTCAAAACTATCCGAGACGCGAACTACGCAGTGAAGCATTAAATTTTTTTTTCTGTTCTAGATACCCGGTGGCGGCTACTTCCCAGACACGGGAATGAAGAAAGTCTCCAGCCAGAGCTTCTGGACCCAACATGGGGTGAGGATGTTCACTTGCCGGTCTCTTCAATGCGATAACTGCGGCATACTGCCACTGGCCGCGCTTCGCCGCCGTCACTGGCACTGTTGGCGCTGCTGTCCGATCGTCGCGTTGTCCCGATATCGAACGGTACTCGCAAGGTCCGCACATGCAGGATTAGGTTCCTTGTGCGCGCCGTGCCTATGGCTGCAAGACGAATCCACGAGGCCGCACTGTCACGCTCCGCTGAGTCGGCCTGGTCAGAGCCAGAATAGCATTCTGGCTTCCGCTGCTAGCATGACCGTTGTGTGCGCATGCATTAGCGCTCTTGCTGAGAAGTTGCGCTCATACCACACCGTAGTGCACGCACTGATCTGAGAGAAGCGAACTGCAAACGTGGTGCAAAATCTGTCTGATCTTTTGGTGCATTACACCAGTGGCCCATAAACTGGTCTGAGTGGAGCGGACATTACACGTTAGGCTAGATCAGATCTTTTCAGCGGGCGCTTAATGACACTGACAGCTTTATCGTCCGCGCGATTTCTCGCACAATCCATGTGTGAAGGCGGGTACACACACACTGCCGGCGTTCCTCGTCAAGCGAGAATTGGAGCAAGCCTGGTTTTCGCTTGAGCTCTGCTCCGGCGGCAGTGGGTGTGAGTAGGCGCGAGTTGGAACGCGGGGGAGTGTGAGTGCGTATCGTGAAAAAGTAAATGTTGATGAGGGAGCTTAACTTGCTCAGCCGATCTATATTAGCGCAGGGTGGTTTTAGGATGGCATCCTGCCACTTGCTAAGCTTCCCTTGCGCAGGGTGGCGGAGGATTCATCGGTCCAGGCATCATTGGGGGAGGAGCGGCTGGCGGAATAGCAGGTGGTGTCATCGGTGGTGCAGCAGGTGGTGTGGCAGGTGGCGTCATCGGTGGTGCAGCAGGTGGCGTGGCAAGTGGTGTCGGCGGTAGCTTGGCTGGCGGCGTTGTTGGAGGAATAAAGTCGTTTAAATACTGGCCGCAACAACAACAGTTGGTATGAAATGCCTGCGATGCTATTTTTCTTATGGCCAGTAGCCTTTGATATGGCCATTATACTATGTAAAGAATTTCTGCCATATCTCTCCCCAGTATAGCTGCCTGGTTCTTTTCTTACTCCTCTCGATTAAGAAGCGCTTCTAATCGGTTTTATTCCTGTGATACCACAATGAGCAATAATCATTTACGGTGGTAAAGATAAGCATGTCTCTTTTGGTGTAATATTTTGGTATAATATGCAACATTTGTGCAAACAGTGTGCAAGAAAACTCAAAAGGCGAACGTAAAAAAGAGCGTGTAACAGAGCCTCTTTTGCATTAAACAACAAAAAATAAATGCCTCACGCAAACTACACACAAACTCATGGAACATTATTTAATATATCCTCTGAAGAATGGTACTCGAAAGACGTGGTTGCAGTGGGCGTCGCCACGCATGGCACGGCACGGTTTGACCTAACTTTGAGATATGTGACGTTTTTTATCTGTACGTTTACTTGTAAAATACAGTGACCTCTAGCATAAGCAGATAACAGAGAGAGTGACGGAAGTATACAATTCAATACTATGAGTGCGTACCACATTCTACTACATTGAAATCAGGCATAGCACAAAAGAAGAATGATAAATATAGCAATACCAACAAAAAGTGCAATAGATGGATTGCCAATTCCACCCGAAAACTGAGACGCAGTTCACTCGTGGATTTCACTGTGCCTAGAATTCAAATTTTCAATCGTACGGGGAAACCATACCAGTGCGGGTTAGAAAGTTTCATACGCAGGGCGTTGTAGCTTGTAGTATACACTTGTGGGACAGGTGTTAAAGGGCAATAAAATTATTAGTTAAATTCATTTTCAGAATTATTATGAATGTGGACTTTAAGAATTTTATGGTAAAAGTTAAGAACTAATTCCGCAACAAAACAACAGGAAAATAGTAGCGACCTGCGTCGCCGAACCTAGAGCAGTCGTTAAAGATGAAACAGTTTTACTTCATCCATATAAACACGAAAAAAAGGATGCTAACCGTTACTTCATATGCAAACAAAGTGCAATCAGCACTTCTCTTGAAGGATATATCCCAACAAACATGAAGAAAATGGGGAAGGAGAAAAGAGGAGGCGATAATGTTTGAAATTGATTGGCGTGCAATACAGCTGTAATGGAACCGATAGCCGAACATTATGCGGAGACCCGGTATTCAGGCAGGGCTTAGCTGCCGACTAAGCGTCTATTGAAACAAAGAATAGACCCGCGTGAATAAAAGCATTCGTTCGTCTAAGCATTTTTAGATATATTAAAACTGCAACATACATTCCTAAAGCTTGGTGCATTCCTCGTTTTATAAGCTCTCCCATCGCGAATTTCGAAGGTAATGGCTCACAAGTTCACCATCTCTTTTGTCAGCTGCCCTGTTATGGGATGCAATGCATTCTAAGAATATATGCAGTCGATTTCTCTCGGTGAACATAACGCAGCCAGGAATTTAGAAAACTAGCAATGCACATATATTGTCTAACTTCTCGCTTAAAAGTCAACGCTCGTCAACTGCCGCAGCCTGTAGTTTAGTACAACATTTTAGCGAACTGCGCGCGCAATGGTGTCAGAAGCGCCGTTCATTGCAATTTCGCACTGACTTCACACCATTGAAATATAATATCGTTAACAATACACTTAGCTCAAACGTAAGCCTTTAGTATTTCGTATAATAATGTACTGTTTACTAATGTGTACTAAGTCGGTCTCCTCTGTGCATAACCATGAAGGATGCGAGTCGCTCAGAATTGGCCATCAGAAAGATCCTGATTGGGAACCCATAAAGCGTAAAGCAAAAAAAAAAAGATAGAAGAGGCATCTCTGCAATAGTGCAGGTTGGGCTATGTCTTCCATCTACAAGTGTGGTCAAGTTTACATAAACATGATCACTCATGCACTTGCGAAGTGCTCCGGAACAGTCACTTTTCTTGTGTGTATAAAAATTTAAAACGGCTGTCACAGTAGTTTTTTCCACAGTTATTTTTCAATACTTTTTCGAGAGCACTAATTCATTAAGGCAATAGCAGCAGCTGGCATCGTCTAAGAGACACTAACATCTGTTTCAATTAACATTGTTAACTCAATTCTTTTTCAGAGCTGTGCGGTCTCCTACACGACTCGTATATTTTTGTGTTGCAATCCGAAGGTTGCGCACCGTGGGATTTCGACTTGTCCTTAAACTGCAGTGTTCAGCCTTGAAGTGAGAGGTGCTCTTCGGTCTGAGTGCTATGTTATGGATGCCTTCAGTTCGTTCAATGATTCGATTCCACTGTCAATGCAAGAATCAGCATGCAGGCTGTGAGGGATATTGTATAGGGGGCGGCGAAGGCGAATTTATATGTATATATATATATATATATATATATATATAATGAAATCATACACATTCTGGTAGCGGCATCAGTTTGGTTGTAAGAGCTTCTAAAGTGGTTCCTGCCTCGATTTTTATTTGCTTGTTTTTCTTGTGTCCAACAGCTACAACCGGTACTTGGATGATGCGGTTTCAGCAAGAGGAGTCCGTGAGAGGTCCCATGAATGTGAATAATGCACGGAAATACACTATGAAGTATAACGTCGTGTGTATCTTTTTTGTGTATAACGTATGGCCATTTTACCGTTTTGGATACCTTGGCGTTGGAAAATTGACAAACGACGACACTGGTAACATTTCAGGCAGCGCAGTACGCAACCTTGCTGAATACATATCAGTATGACACTTACCCCTGTATTGAGAAATGCTTCTTAACTTGAAGCTGACGGTGGACTTGATCTAAATGATTCCTGAAGTCAACGTGCGTTTGACACTCATTGCGTTTCCTTTGGCCTGTTCACGACACGCTTCATTTAGGCTGAGTCAAGCGTGGACATAAAGTTAACATGCCTTTCTCAATACGGGGCTCGTCACGCGCCGTTGTCGCCATGGCTGCCACCGTCGTCCTGCTGTAAAGGGATCGATGGCGCATGCGCGGTCTGCCTGCGGAGGTTAACGATGCCTCCTGTGAAGCGAGAAGTACGTATTGCCTTTGGGTGCAACCTCAGAGTCTGCTCAGTTGGCTGCTTCAGCGGAGGCAGTACACAGTTCATCCTTCCGTGATTGCCACGGCTTGATCGTTTCGCCAACACTAGCGTTCCTGCAATGTAGATGTGCGCAAAATGATGGTCCGAGTGAAAAAAGCAGTAAAGCTGAAGCTGCGAACACCGATGCGTTTTCTTCAGTGTCCTGCCGTGTACAATCAGGATGTGACGCCTAAAACACTACTGCTAGCGTTCCTCATACGACCGCGTTCTCAGATGCCATATACCTGCCAGCACACAGTTGCCTCCAGGTATCGCGCCATTTGAACAGCATCGCATGAGTTTTACATAAACCTTGCTATTGCTTTTAATGCTTTGTCCCTCCCGGCTAAACTGCAAGATTTTTTTTCCTACGAGCATTTTCTTCTGTTTCAACCACCACATTAGGCGTGGACACCAAAAACACATATAATTTTGATCACATGGCCGTTTTAGGCAATATAAAAGCTAAAAGAAAAGAGAAGTTTCATAAACACTACTCTCGAGAAATGGTGGTAACAAATGCTATATAAGGAAGCATTTCTAACTTTATCATGTTTTTCTGACTAGAAGAAAATTGGGACCTCAAAATGCTCAGATACTGCAGAAGTCGTGGGACGTAAGGTGATTGTTCTGCACTTCTCAATAAATTAAATGGCACAGTTTAATGTCTCGCATCTGCAGAGTGCTCTAGATTAGGGACGCCATACTGCGGTGCATGGGAAAAGTTTTGGCCCAGCGAGGACCTGAAACGCACACAATTTGTTCATAAACGCAACATATTTGCTTGCCCAAAAGCGAAATTGATAGACGGCAGCGTTGCCTTTCCCGATACCAGATAATAAAACCAAAGATACTTTTCCTAGAAGGATTAAATGTACCACCTTTTTCTTCTCTGTGGAAAGAAACAGTTTGTTCATTTTTTCGTCTATCGCTGCATTCGTTGTTATTTTTTTCTCAGCAAATTATATGAACGTGATAAATCAGGTCAATTTATGGTCAAGTACCGAACAAGTGGCATAAAATGCACCCAAGTAAATAGTATATTACGCAACAATGCACAATAAATATGATGGATAAAGAACCAGTACCGGGTGAAAAAATAATAATAGAATAACACATTATATCGGTGAACAATTTAACTGGAAAAGACTCATATCCTATACAGACACGCGTGGCGATATGATTGCAAGAAGGAGTAGTCGCACTCAGATAACAAGCACATATAAACACTCAGTACTCGTGTGGCTATCGTAATACAGTTATACCATATGTAAGCAATGACATCTACGTTGGCTTCTTATGCTGCGACTAATAAATATCGAGCCCTTCAGTTTCCTTTCTTCTCGTAACCTAATACAAGAACGACAAAACGAAACGAACCGAGAATTCTTGTACACACCACAAGATATCATATAACAAAAGACACTAAATATATGTGAATGCGCATTGAGAAAGAACAAGACATCATAACAATAAAACTTTATGTGAGTTAGCGCCAATGTCAAATGCTCAGCTCATCAATTGAGTAATTACATTCAAAGAATGTATATACTTACGAATAACAAAGAAATATGCCAAAAGACTTTGCACGTCTTGCCCCATCATAATTTCTGAATCCTGTTTGCGAAATGGATAAATACCACTTGAGGCAGTCTTTGCAGTGCACTAAGGAGACAGAGGCACATTAATGAGCATAGAAAATGAATAACATCACAGGTTGAAAACCAGCTTGTGTTATCATCGCCTCACTCTAAATGACACCTCAGCCAAATGATGCGTCGGAAAGGGTTTTTAACGTGCAGTCTGCACCCTGCATCGCTTTCGAAATTCTTGGCGGTGTTCTATCACTGAGGCTGCGAGTTGTTCGGTATGGTTGCCTAAGAAATACACATTGGTCAAACTGGAAAAGTTCTGGGAAATATATTGTCTTTCTTAGAGAAGCTGGAAACGTATCATTAGAAATTTGGACGCAGACACAATACAACCAATAACGACAAATGCCATTAACAACTATCTATTTCCATAAAACACTATTTATACGCTCATTCGAGAGAAATGCTCAGTATTACTATCACACGGTGAAAGGTTTTCATCAAGAACTACCAGGCGAGTGAGTGCAGGCATTACAAAAACACGACCTTGGCCTTGCGCTACGCAGTTCATGGTTTGCTTATACAGATAGCGGAATTATTATTGTCAATAAAGCTGCCAAAGCCAACCGAGCCACGTTATTTGCAGAGCTGACGGGAATCCTAGGCTGACAAAACCACGCCTCGCATCAACATTATGTATTACAGGCAAGCGCCCGAGCGCCAGTGGGAGCTTGCACGAGAATGCGGTCAAGGAATCGGCGGCGGTGACGACCGCCGCCTCCCCGACCGCCGCTGCTTACGCAACATGGCGGCGGCTGCTGCTGCCTCAGCATCACAGCTGCTTGCAGACGTCGCGACCTACTGCCACCACCTTAAACGTTCGCGTTTGTCGCCCTGAATGTCCTTCAAATGTAGTTCTCAGGATGTAGTGGCTCAGGACATTCCGAGTAGCTGTGTAGACGAACGCTCACTGGCAGTTTCTACTGCACTCTTGACCGTCACTACCACGTGACAATAGTGCACTACCGAGCCGACCCGCGGTGGTGGTAAAGCAGGCTTTAAGCACTCCCCCAAGTGGACCGATCCAGAATATAGTGCAATACCGGGCCGAGCCGCAGCAGAGGTGAAGCAGGCTTTAAGAACTCCCCATACGTGCGCCGCGCCGACCCGGGGCGGAGGGGCACTTAGCCATTAAGGGGACCACATGAAAAAGGATGACACAGCTTAGCTGGTCATCCTTCTTCACAGAGTAGGAGGGCACTGAATTTTTTTTCAGTTCTTTTTACCATGGTAGGAGATTAAACAATATATTAAGAAAAAGCTTGGTGGCACAACCCACAGCCCTTCTCCAAAGGGGACGCTCATAACATGCATCCATTCATCCAAAGCGCAAACGAGAAATTCCGCTGCGGGACACGTCTCACACATACCTCTATTTGCTGTGGCAATACATTGCACCGTTATATTAATTCAATGCTAAACGTAATCACGTCGACAGTCATCGTGATGTCTTTCCGCCAAACATTTTGTCATTGTGAGCGGCACATACCTAGTTATTCAAGTTGCATCCAAGACGTTCATTGATGAGCGGCACATACCTATTTTCACATACCCAGCTACTCAAGTTGGCATCGAGGAGGTTGACTGAAGAACAACACGGCCCGAGTGGCCCACTTGCAGTGTTGCAAGTCAGTGTTTTATCGTTGAGCGGCACCTATCGAGTTCCGCAACCACAGTTACCCATGTTAGCGTGAAAAAATATGCAGATGAGCGGTACAAGTATGCACGTTACCACCTACTCAGTGATCCAAGTTGGCCCAACGATTGGACTTGAGCCATGTTTCAACACCACAGGAGAGCGATGGGCTACCCATTCTACCACGGACTACTCAGTGACGAACGTAGGCGGGAGAACGGTTACGGACAAACGTTGATAGATAGATAGATAGAAAGAAAGAAAGAAAGAAAGAAAGAAAGAAAGATGGATAGACAGATAGATAGATAGAAAGAAAGAAAGATAGAAAGACAGAGAGATAGATAGATAGCTAGTTAGATAGATGGACAGATAGATAGATAGATAGATAGATAGATAGATAGATAGATAGATAGATAGATAGATAGATAGATAGATAGATAGATAGATAGATAGATAGATAGATAGATAGATCCCCGGAATCACATTAAATTGTCCTCAAAGCTCACAATGCATAAATATTTTGAAATATGTTTTCGGCAGAGATCGGTAGTTTGATAGTCTGACACAACAAAAAGATGTTAAAGCGGCAGCAAAGAACATTGTTTCCTCTTAACAATACGAAACTTCTGAAGCTATAAAAGTAAGAAAGCAGTGTTGTTCTACTGTCGTTCCTAAGATGCATCCTTGCACATACCAATACAAAAAATAAGGCATAACTCACCTCGCGATGACTGTCGATTGCAATTCGATTAGCATTCAGACAATATAGCAATACACCATGTCTCTCAAGTAACTTTTATTTAACATGTGTAGTCATTCTGAGGCTCCCATTGTTTGGGCTCCACGCGACCAACTACGCAATCGACCCGCTTTGGTATGGCATTCGCTTATCATGGTCGTTGAGGGCCATCGCGGCATGACGATAACTTAGTGACGCCGACGCTGTGATGGTGATGAAATGAGGACGAAGTAATGACGGCCGGGTAGTGACGAAGGCACTAGGATGGCGACGCCATAACAACAATAAGATGATGATTCCTAAATGATGATGATTGTATAGCGACGATAGCGTGATGACTACGACATGAGGACAATCAGAATGACGACGATCGTATGACGATGATGGCGTCCGACGATGGTATGGCGACAACTAGATGAAGCTTGAATGATGACGATGGCACGACTGCAACGTCACGGCGACGATGGTATGACAACGGATGCATACAACACGGATGCATACAATGCAATATTGTCTGACGACGACCCAATGATGACGATCGCATGAACACGGTGGCATTAACGCAGTTGAATGACGAAAGCGTAATTGCGATAGAATGATGAATTGCGTCAGTGAAACGATGATGGCGTGACGATGATGGACTTACGTAACCGTAGTGGTTGCGATGGTGAAATGACCGCATAACCACGACGGCGTGACCAGTGTTGGTTGACGAAGTTCAAATGACGATGATGCAATGACCTCGAAGACATCACGACGACAATATCATAACGAATAACGAATGAATCACCACTAATGTATTGGGCGGCAACAACGATGACAATGGTAGAACAATGGCATGATGACCATGGCATGAGGCGTGTACGATGACTATGACGAGTGCATACACTCATGAAGAGTGTATGACGACAATAGCGTGACGACGTCTTTATCAGTAGCCTTGAATGACGGCGATGACGGGATGAGAGCACGATGATGAATCTGGTGTGATGACGATGGAACGATGAAGGCGGTGTGACGAGTAGGGCATCACGACGATAGTATATTTTTATTTATTTCAGTACCTTAGCTGCCCCAAGGCGTTACAGAAGAGAGTGCTTAAAGCAAAATGTATATTTAATATGCGGTTAGCGCACATGCAATAAGGTTCAACGGCAGAATTATATGCGGACACATTGAGACGGGTGATTGCGGAGGTTGGCAGGTGATTCTATTCTTTGATTGTGTGGCGGGAATGACTCCGAATATAAGCTAGTGCGACAAAAAGGGAAGTCAACCTTACGGGACTAGTCAGTACGACATTACAGATGAATTGACTCACTGAGGGCTTCATTTTCAGGTGACCATTATGAAAGTTCTCTGTGGAACGCGGCTAATTTTTCTGCGCAAAAATCTTGAAGCCGCAAAATCAGTTTCTTCGAATATACACTGGAGAACCGGGAATAACTTGACTGATTGAAAGGCGCACTACGGTTCTGCACCAATTATATTTGGCTAAAAGACATTCTTACCCACCGTTATGCATTAGGGGCAATAGTGTTGCGATCCTCAGCATGAGGTCGCGGAATCGAATTTCAATAGCGGCTGCCGTAATTAGATGGGTACGAAATGCAAACCCACCAATGTTTTGTGTATTGTAGGCACGTTTAAATATCCCCATGTGGTGAAAATTAATCCAGAGTCCGCCACTACGCTGTGCTTCAAAATGAAAGCGTAGTTTCGGCACGTAAAACCCCAGAATTCAAACATGAAGTCTTCACTACGTTCCCAAGAAGCACATGCTTATTGAAGCTTACACTTTACAAGCGTTTTACATATTCGTAATTTAAGAGATAACCGCGCCTTTGAAATGTTGCTTAGCAAATAATCTAACGTACGATTACTAGAATTAATAACGTAGTTAACATAATTATGCCGAGAAGTGCTGACAGTTAGGCGAACTCCTATATACTTATAAGACGCTACTTCGTCTAAGACAGAATCATCATTGTTATAAAGAGGAGGTTAATGAGTGGTTGATATTTGGGAAATTATCATTACCTTGTTCTTGTTAATAATCTAAACCATTTGCCGTGTGTTGCACCAGAGAGCGATAGCGTTCAGGACAGACTTCACGGACTTTTTCCAACTTTTGTACTTGCTCTAACGAGTAGGAGATAAACATCAATTTTCGCAAAACTGTCTCTATGTGCTTCTCGACACGTACTACGCAATTGCGTCTTCCTTGTTTCAATGACATTAGAAACGTTTCTCAATATAAGTACCCTGGCATTCTATTCACACACTCTATCCTGGTCCAAACATATTGAAGTAACCTGAAGCTCTAGCACGTCTAGATTACTTAAAGATTCTCTGCGCTCAGCCCCCGAAGAAATAAAATTGCTTGTTTATAAAACCCTAGTGCAGCCCATCTTGGATTACGGGTGTGCCAATTGGAATCCATACCTGAAATCCGCATAAAAAAACTCGAATCTGCCCTTCCCCACAGAAAGGCTATCCGAATTATATACCGGCGTTACGACAAGGACTTATCCCGCCCTTCTAACCTTCCCTCCTTGAACCTTTCTTCGCAAGTAGAGCAGCGTAATGTAGAAAGTCTTAAATTGCTTTACGCTACTGTTAACTCAGAACGTTGCTCATCCTTGGAATACATTAGGTTTGCTAAAGTGTCTAACACACGGAATTCTCACCCACTAAATATAACGCCCCTGTACGGCCGCACGGACAAATTCCAATATAGCATTTTTCTCCGATCCATAGAGTTGTGAAACCATTTGCATATATGTATGTATTGAGACCATTTTTTTATAGTTCTTACTCTAGTGCTTTGCTGTCTGCTTTGTACCGTTGATTTGTGTACTCGCTATTGCTGTATGTTAGGCACTTGATTTTGTGCCCCACTCCTTCGATTACCCTCTAAAGGTTGCAGTGTGTATAAATAAATAAAAACAAATAAATAGGTACTGAAGGGTTAACGTCAGAAGACAATACGTGATAAATTACGCGGTCTTCAGCAGACAGGATAATAGATGATTGAACTACGTTAGTGAGGTGGACAAGAAGGCGCATCAGAATCGTGAGCTGTAATAAATTGGAAACGATCGAATGCATGATCACGACTGTGTGACGACGACACAATGACAGCGATGGCATTACAACGGTATGAGGAGAATGGGATGACGAGGAGTGTATGATGACGCTGCGCCTCACTAAGCCTGGATGATGACGTGGGCGTGACGACCAAACGAAGAGGTTTAGGTAACCAAGCTGGAGGGACGGCCATGGAACGACCATGAAAGTTTATGACGCTGGTGTAACAACGAATGCAAGACTGTGACAGCGATGGAGTGACGGCGACGGCATGAAGAGAATCGGATGAGAGTACTGGAGTGAGGGGAACACAACAACAACCATGGAATACCAAATCGAGCTCAAACCTGGCGGCCCAATCTTTTGGGCAACATAGGTTGAAGCAGTGATAACGGTGGTGTTACAAGAGTCAGATCCCGAAGCGGAAATGACGATGACGAAACGATCGCGACAGCATCACGGCTACGAGCACCTAGGGGTCCAAGCTGGCAGGCAACTTGGGTCATGGGGCCGGCGGAAGGGGCTACAAGGAGAACTAGATAGATAGATAGATAGATAGATAGATAGATAGATAGATAGATAGATAGATAGATAGATAGATAGATAGATAGATAGATAGATAGATAGATAACCTCAAAACTGCAGAAGTGGAGAAATAATGCTAATCGCATTATTATCTTAAGCCTTAGGACTGTAGTTAAGATGAGATGTGAAGCGATTTTTAAGTACAAAACACTCTCAGCGAAGATGGCCACTATAGTAAGCGTTACTTATGAACGAAAAGCACTCTGAATTAAATTCCCAAGATTTATTAAAAAAGGTCACGCCTATTTTTTACTTTTGTTCTGAATTTCTGAGGGATTCGGCAATATTTTTTTGTTTCTTGACTGACGCTTGCTCTTTGTAGTGAGTCCTGTGATTCTTACGCCTTTCACCCAGTGGCACTTGGATTACAACAAAATAAAGGCGACCGGGGGGCGAAGGTTCTTCTCTTCTTCACTGAAACTGCTTTACGGACTGAACAGCTCTATAGCCTTCGAGGACGCTACTTTAAACGGCGTTTTCACTATATCTCTGGAGACAATGCCATGAGTCCTCGCGTGTCAGCACTTACTTCGGTCGCCTTTCCATCTTACCTTCAGAACAACGGCGCCTATAAAAGAACGCAACAGCTGTTCATCTTCGAGACAGTCGGTAGCTGACATCATGACGCCGTGTACGTGCATAGTTCTAATATTGAGTGAGTGCTTTAGAGTCTTACATTTGTCATGGAAGTCGTGCTTCGGTGTCCTGCCGCTGAGCTTGCGATTGAATATCATAGGGATGTAATCGTTATAGACTAAACGAATTAAGGATGACTTGGCATGCGAAATAGTTTGGTTATTACCCGTTCAGAGGTAAACGATATGTAGAAGCACACTTTTTTATCAATTTAACTTAAGGCACGCCTTTGGGGCGTGACGTCCACTCAATAACCACCGTTGTTGGCCTTTTTGACGACATTTCCCGAAAATTTGCTTAGGAAGTCAGTCCACGTAGCCACGGAATGAACACGGTTTACATCACGTATTCAGGTCTCACAGAGGTGTGACGTAGTGATAAAGAAGTTCTCTCGCATTTACAGCTAAATTGCCACAAGATTTTTTCATATTGCAATACAGTCGTAATCCAATATCATCCTGCACTCTACGTTTCACATGCGGCAGTTTCAATGTTACAATAGCTCGCACGAGCTTCATGCATATTGCAAACAGTTGTTGGAATAAGGTGACAGTGTCAGTGTTTTCATGGTTGCTCTGTTCTGCTTTTTCAGTAACTGCATGCGCTGCAGCGGCAACGGAAAAACCAGTGTCCCCCGTGTACTTTTTGTTCCCATGGGTAAATATCACTGTAAATGAAGCTAAAGCATAACAATTTTTATCTCAGAGTTATCAATGAATATTAAATTGCATTGATGCGTTGCCATGCTTTTTAACAAGGCTGATAAGTTTGGATATATTTATAGCAACTATTATCAACATTAGGGTTATGGTAGTCGTCTCTATATAGTACACTAGTCATGAGTGCGAGCAAAATACAGTGCATAGTAAAATAGGAAATAGAAATGTTCTACGTTACTTGCAAATGCGCGATCAACTAGATCTCAGGGGTCGAATCCATAAAGCTTCTCAGCCCGTATTCCCAAAATCATTTCACTCTAGAATTTTTAGCAATACAATATATAAGCCAACCTAGAGGCAGCACTTAGTCATGAACGCGCTGTTCGGATTGGGTAAACAGTACAAAGAAACAAAAACATTTGTAAATTCGGCCCCTCACTTATAAACGTTCTTTGCTATTCGCAAGCAGGCTATGCTAATATTCAGCGTCAAGATTAACAGAAGTTTTTTACGCACAGTTCAAGCCTAGCATTCTTTCCGAATACGGTTGATAGTTTTAGGGAGGAGTTAGATATTACGTATTGGGTGATGTGAGTCATTCTGTGATTTTATTCATTACTAGAGGAGGTCCCAACGCAGCATTTCTTTGCGGACATTGCATTATGCTTTTGGATTGTTGGGAAGACACCCCTATTACATCCCTGTGCGTCTTCTTTTGGATACTATTTTTTCTTATATGCCTATGGCCTCGAGGTCTGATTTTGGAATTAGGGAACGAAGGTGGGCTCACGAAATTCGATATATTGTCCCAAATAACATATCTTCCTTTACTTGGGTGTAGGTGAAGATGAAATATTGAAAGAAATGGACATAGAACCTATTATACGTTACGTAGGCTTGTAGCCTACAGTCAAGTGGCCGGAAGTACCGTTACTATTCGGTAACCTTTAATACTGCCAACGTCTATCACTACAGAGCTTTATCAACTGTGTTTCATGCACTGATGAAAGAAAAACTTCGTTCCGGTTGCCAAGACTTGATGTCCACCTTGTTGACGCCTTTGTTGAAGATGTCCTGAAGTTTCTCTTGAGCAGAAATGTTTTAGAGAGGTATAAAGGAATATTTATCGTCTTGAGTGCATTACCTTGTGTAATGTGACTGGAAGCACAACGATTCGTCATAGCAAACCGCGAATAAATTTACAGGAGTAGTTGAGAGCTGGAGCGCAGGATTGCTGCTGGCTAATATTCAGCTTAGTGGATCTAAGGACCACTTCATGATGAGCAGTTGATGGCACTCCTGCCAACAACGATGTCTCTGAAACTGATCATAAACAGGAAAAGATTCGGTTTACCTTAGCCTAAAGCGGCATGTCATGACTAAGTCTGGTGCCTTTTCCTCTGGAAATCGATGAAGTGGGCGCAATCTCACGGTCTGCCTAATCAGCTGCCGCAGCGGAGCCACTACACAGTACAACCGTCAGCTGGTTTCTTGATCTCTGCTCAAACAGCAGCGTTCCGTCCATGCAGCTGTCTGCAAACAGTGGTCTGAGCTCAACAGGCAGCGAAGTAGGGAAGACGGAAAAAGTTAGGAGGGAGCGTCGCGCAACGCGGTTGACGTCAAACCAGTAGGTCCAAAACCTGATCGCACGTCAAAGTGCGTTGTTGGTTTTAGCATTCCCGCTTTGCAGGCAGAGCCACAGCAGGACAGCTGAAGAAGTGCGCACCAAATAACAACTACTGGAATAGGTACTGGGAACCAAAGGTATCAGCAAATCCGGATTCTTGTTCCGTGATCGGCATGCAAGGGGTCACGTGTTAGGCCACCACTGAGCAAATGATGTGCTTCACGAAGCGTCCTCTTGCTAAGGCTGGCTGTGTGACGTAGTGGTCTTTCTTAACTATTCCCCTCCTCCATGCAGTGAAGCTGAATCTGCGAACGCCGATGTTTTTTTTTTGAGTGTTACATCGTATACCATAAACTCGCGGCCCCTAAAACGCTATCCATGGCGCTCCTTATCGTGCTCGCGTTCTCAGGCGCCTTGTAGATGCAAGGACACAGCTTCTGCTGGCCAGCAGCAGTTGCTTCCCCTAGCGGGTCATTCCAACAGCGTCCCACAAGCTTTAGTGCAATGATAAAGCTTCGTGTCGCTTTTAAAGCTTAGTACAGCCGAACAAACTTGCCAGATTTCTTGTAAATACGAATATTTCTTTGAGCAAGCCCCACAAGATGGGGACAAAAAAAAAGACATGTCATTAGGCACGCTGTCTACATTTGTGGCAGTATATACTGAATGATATTATCGAGAATCAAGACTATTTTATTGCCTTAACATGACTAGAGTAAATGTGGAAAAACGTGCACGTGTATATATATAAGGAATATTGGAAATGTTTAGAGTATCTCCCGGTATAACGTGAATGGAAGCACTACGACTCATCAAAACCGCCGTATAAGTTCTTCAGCAGTCGTTGAGATATCAGCGCATAGTTCCTGCGTCGCTAATAGTCAGGTAATTGCTCTAAAAACAACTTCATGGTTAGCAAATGATAGCACTTTTGGCAACACCCTTTTCTCCGTAATTGCTCGCAAGGACTGGAGGTTTTATTTACCTTGGCCTACAGTGGCATTTGATGACTAAGCTGGGTGAATTTTCTGTTGAAAAAGTGCATTTACATTACTTCACTCGAAAAGAAACACCCTTGCAAAAATTGTTCTTGCAGTGATTTTGTTCTCGGCATGGTAACGACGTGCTCTGCGGTTTACTCAAAATGTTGTTGCTTTCCCTAAGACACTACAGTTCTGTATTGTATTCACACACCAAAGAGAATTTACTGTAGAGCTCTTGTTAGGAGGAAATTCAAACGAATCATGATGCTGGACATAAGATGTGCGAAGGCGACCTGCGAATGAGAAGCTTTACTTACGAAAATAATGACTTTCTGAAATATGTCCCCGACGAATAACGCAAAGCAATCCTAGACGCGGATCTTATAACCTCCAAACAACACGTATACGCTTGCTCGTCAATCCAAAAAAAGGAACGAGATACAGGCACACACAGGTCAGCACCATTAAAGTCTGTCTAATACGTAAATGAAGGCAGTATTTCTGTTTTGAAGACGTTTTCCATCTTTTTTGCGTGTTTTTTAGCCCGCACACAAATGTCCTGCTGGAAGCCAGAATTTCGACAAGTGCGCAGTGAACGTAAGGAAAAAAAACTTTACATTCTTTGTCTGCATATAATTGCGATTAGCTTTCTTTGGGCAGTTGACAAATTTTCTGGAGGCTATCTATCTATCTATCTATCTATCTATCTATCTATCTATCTATCTATCTATCTATCTATCTATCTATCTATCTATCTATCTATCTATCTATCTATCTATCTATCTATCTATCTATCTATCTATCTATCTATCTATCTATCTATCTATCTATCTATCTATCTATCTATCTATCTATCTATCTATCTATCTATCTATCTATCTATCTATCTATCTATCTATCTATCTATCTATCTATCTATCTATCTATCTATCTATCTATCTATCTATCTATCTATCTATCTCCCTGCCTGTCTGCCTATCTATCTATCTATCTATCTATCTATCTATCTATCTATCTATCTATCTATCTATCTATCTATCTATCTATCTATCTATCTATCTATCTATCTATCTATCTATGTCATAACAATTTCTCCACCAACTTGGGTCATCGGGTTGATTGCCTAATGGGTAGCGCATCAGGCTGCTGCGCTCAGGCAAAAAGGGTTAGGAACCAGCCTTAGGACCAACTTTGGTCGGTGAGTATGTGGCGCTGGATATGAGCCGCTGTTGAATGAATCACTTTGATGAAAACTTGAAGCTCATGGCACGTGCCGCCGGTGTATGGGCCGCATTTAAATACAACCCGCGAAACCTACGGACTTCTTGGCTCTGCCGCTAGAGGACGCAGAGTGCGTGGTGGGGAGCGCGACCCAGCAGCTCGTGTGCATGCACGTTACAGCCTTGGCAATAAGGTGTGTACCAGACATTGCTTCAAAGCTAGTCGTATTGCCGTAGACGTTCATCGTAGGATGAATACTGGCGAATTAATAAAACAGAGGCTATTTCTTGAAGCTTCTTTCGTGGCCTAAGAGAAAAAAAAAAATGAAAGGCATACCTACACCAATCCTGGATTTTTCGCCCGTGAAGGGCTACGTAACAACTACCAACAACAAAGGAACGTGCATGCGTAAGTAGAGGGCAGCCTGGGGATGTGAAACGGCAAATAAACAACTATGGCGCCCTATTTACTTTATCTGGGTGATGCTGCATCACGGCGACAATTTGGAACCGCTGCGCTCCAAGCGATAGCGTAATGTACAATGCATGCACCTTTTCAAAGAGAGCCTCCCCTTGCCTCCTTTTGTTTCTTATTTGTGCTTTTGTATATGTTACTCGTGTCTTAAGTCTTTCTAAATTTGCACCACTCCAACAAAACGGTATGGTAAATCAAAGCACCCGAACGGCCATCCTTCTACCTTCTGATCCTTCCGGTGTGGAGCTCCTTCGTCTCGTCTCTCTTTATCGTTATCAGCAACCATCTTAACTGAAACCGGGGCATCGTCAAGCGCCTATTTAAAACCACTGGAGGACGAAGATAACACACCGTGCTCGAGCCAACTGCATTCTATACTAGCAATATCCGTCATGCTATAACTACGTCAAAACATGACTGTTTAATATAAAAAGTGTAATGGCCAACGTTTACACACTTTTTCTCGCTCCACACAGGTTCATGTAAAAGGGTGCAATATATTTGCAAAAATGTTGCACTTACGCAGTACAATCTACACTGAATGGATATCCATGAGCACTGGCTCCTCCAGCGAAGGTTCTTTGAACTGTTAGTGTATATCGCTCTTGATATTGTTCTGCATATATTTCACAAAAAATTGGAACATCTTAATCATGTTCCACATAGGTTCCATAGACTAACAGAACCATATTTGCAAAAACGTTCCACCTGCATATATTAACTTATGCAGAATGAGATTAGGAGTTTTTATATACCTTCGAAATTTCAGTAAATCTGTACGCCTACAATGACCTCATTGACGTATTGCCAAGGATGTAAATAAGGAAAAATAAAATTCTGAGCCCTGCATACCATTTCAAAACTGCAGTAATAATGTATGCGTCTAAACGGCGTAGAATTATAGTGTTAAGAAAAACATTTACGCCAACTTTCTCTGTGATGCGTCCCGAGGTATTTCTTTCAGGTTACCGCAATCGACGAGGCTCTTCTATGCGCTAGCACAGATAAAATTTAACAGAGTTTCCTGTTTTCAGGGCCAACACTGCCCCAATAATGTTGGTTACTGCTGCCACGGCGTATGCCTCTGCCTACGGTCAAGCATCATCATGTGCCCTCGCCTACATAAACCACGATACCTCATCGGCATGCACTGAATCATGGCAATTGGGGCCTACGCATTTGAGCAGAATAATATTCACTTTGTGGCAGCATAACGTTAGAAGGTGAGACCAGATCACCTCCAGAAATACAATATGAAGTCAAATGAATGCAAATAAAATTTTGCTTATACGCCTCCGTCTTTACTTACTTAATACATCCACAGTAGATGTGCTTTTTTTTTCGCAGGAGCGAAATGCACATTCGACTTGATAAACTTGTCAATGTTCTCCAACTCTGCATCGCAGTCATCCTACATCTTATTTCAGCAACACGATAACTTTGTAAATTAGCCTGAAGGAATCTGTTTGCTAAGCGTGTAAGTGATTGAACACATGTGAAATTAGGCGATAAACGATAAGTTACTAGTTGTATCAGTGTACGTTCCTAACCGGTGCTTGTTCTCAAATATAATTCATACTGGTGCTCATCGTTCCAGTGGTTTTATCTAAATTGGCTCGGTTAACACTGTAGGCTGGAATTCACCGATAAATGTTATGAAATATTAACATGACACGTAAATAATGTTTAGATGTGCCATGGATTTCGTTCCAAAGAAAGTATGAAGGAAGATTGCCGCAACTCATTCGCGTAAAATTATCAATAAAGTTTTTAAAAATAAGGTGAAGAATCAGGAGAGTTTTGATACGAATTTGGTGACTGAAATGAATGTGCTTAGCGTCCTAGTTAAAATGATTTTTGTAGCACTGGTATCACTTTGAACATCTTGACATGAACCGTATCCAAAAGGAATATTGAGATTGGCTAAGCGAAAAAATATATACAAAGCGTCAAGAAATCCTGCAAATTATTTTGCTCACATTTGAAGAAAATAAACCGTCTTTACGCAGTTACTGCAATAAACTTGCTACAATTACTGCAAACGCAATTACTACAACCTCATGAGCGTTTAATGTGGCACATCCCTTGTGATCCAGTGTGCCAGCGGCGCACGATCACCATGATAAACGCTCATCCGCCCCCTGTACACGATTTAACACTTGACCTCTAAAATGTTTGCATACATCAAGCATCCATCCGTCTCGGCTCACCCTCACCGTGCCCCCTCGAGCCTCCGGAATACGGCGTAAGGGGGCGCTATAGGGTATTGACGCGAATCATCGCACTTGGATTTTACATTGACTTTCGTGGAGATACCGAAGGCGGCGTGGGCAGCTAAATTAGTCTGGAGTGTTGTGCAATTAATGCCGCAATAAAATGAATCCTGCTTATTTCAAACGCAAATGCATGATGCGAATGTTATCAAACAAGGGGATCGATCTTTAACAGTCTTTTTTTATAAACTGAGAGCCTACATAAACTCTGCGTGATCTTCGAGTCATATTATAGGCCGAGATGTGTGTATCGCTGCTATCCTTATATTTCTAAAGCTAGTAAAGCTGTCTCGCTATGTGTGTTTTCCTAATGTTAGGACGTCTTCACAATTTCTCGATATAATGAATTTTATTATTGTTTCCCTGTACCCAGCCCTCTTTGCTTATTAATAACTAGGCAATTTATTGCTAGCAGCGAGGAAGGCTGGAAGGCAGGTCGGTCGTTCGGTCGGTTGGTTGGTTAGTTGGATGGTCGGCTTGTTGAATACAGCCTATTTTGGATACAGCCTGTGAAGAATAAGGAATAATTTACTAATAAGTGTTAACTTTTCTACCACGAAGTTCGAAAAGTATTCCGACTGGCTAAGAAAATAAGACATAGTCAGTTGTCTGGAGAGCACATTTTCAATTACGAGTTGTAATTTCTTGCACCTATGTGGAGCATCTACGCAAAGGCAGACTTCGGGACGGTAGACCCTGCCTTAGCCGACTCTCGATAAGAAATGTGATAAGAAAGGAAAATGAGACGTGTGACAATTTTTTGTCTGTTTTTTCATGCTCGCATGCTCTTTTAATTTGCTTGTAAATGATATCCCTGGTTCTGGTAGGTATTACGTGTTTGGATATATGTCATATTTGTGAATGAATGTTATCACGAGTTTCTAATAGCCGCTATTGGCTATGGGTCATTATCATGGGAACATGGCTAGCAAGATAATCCAGCACGGTACAAGCCTCTGCATTTGCCCCATGGTTGAGACCACGCAGCAAAGAAAGATAGTTCGGCAATACTGCACTATTCAATACACACTTATATGGAAATAAAAAAATAAAAAGTTACCTAACAAAAATAAACGACTATCAAAGTGACCAGAATGCAACCACCGCGTAAATAGAAAAATAACCCGAAGCCTGCAGTTTTACCACGAAAGAAACTGCTGGTGCTCACAGTGGATACTTTTGTAAGGACCACTGTACAGATGGGAACTAATTAGAGGTAAATATAGAGGCTAAGAGTAATATTTCGACTTGTCTCCTTCTTACTCAAATTTTTCGCAGGTCAACAAAATTGTTGAAGTTGCTGAGGAGGTATTGGTGGGCTAGTTGGTTAGACACCAGTGATAAAACGGCAGCGTACTTGATGAGATAAAGACGAACACTACAACAGATACAAAAACAACACAACTGCAACTTAGTGTTGAACGTTGTGCAAGAAACATTTATGGTCATGCTCAAAGTAAGTAGACAGTTTCACAGGAGAAACACTCATAGTTGTAACACAGTATTGGCCAACTGCACAAAGAAAGCTTTGTATTATTATGAGCTGTGTAAATTGTAATGAACATTCACCGAATAAATAAATGAACAAACAAAGTACAACGTTCCATTAAGGGCAAACACGGGCAGATCTGCACTCGATGACCGCGGACACTCGCTGTTAAAACACTAACGTGATGAAGATTGGCAACAGCGGCGAGTGAATCCCTTTCGTGTTGCCTCTGCATTCAATGCGAAGTAGGCGTGAGAGAACGTAGCTCGAACGAAGACATCAGCCATCTCGGGTCGCTAACCATTTGCAACCATCGAGAATTACCTGAAAAGTAGGGCGTGAGCTGCCATGCTAAGCCAGGCCATGTGCAGCCGCGGCTGCAGTAGAAGAGCAGACGGATGCTAGCCTCCACCTGCAGCCAACCCTCCAAGCACGGGTTCATCTGAAAGACACCGTGCCTCCAGCCAGTGCCCTTCTCGGAACACCCTTGCGCGCTTTTCCTCGTATTTCTTTTAGCGCACGACGCAGGGTCGGGAGCTTATCGCACCTGTACTTTATACAGAACACCGACGATAACTGCGATGGTGACGCTGACAGCAGAAATTTGTCTGGGGTGTCCATATATTTCTATCGCAATAAAAAATCGCATGCGTTGCTCAAAAGAAGGACCTGGGGTGGGTGGGGGAGGGGTTCGATTGTACACGTTAAACGGATAAGACCTTAAGAATGAGAGAGATAACCAGAACAGACAATACGAATACACAAAATGACTAAAAACACTGAGCAGTCAACCGATTAACACATTGTCCTTGGTTTAGATTATTCGGATGCGCAAAAAGAGCCTGCTTACTTTAAAGGGACACTAAAGAGAAAAAATATTTCTTCTGCATCAGTAAATTACCGTTCTACAACAACAAGAACACCACTCTTAAAACGATAAGACGTTTGGTAAGCCAGAGAAAGCGCAAGAACGAAATGAGGGTGGCGACGCCTACTTAAGTTCCCGCAGCTGGGGGCTGTGATGTCTTGGATTTTGATGGCATCTTCTCGGGCCTGCTAATTATATATAGCGGTACAGATTGGCTACATTGTGTTCTAAAGGAACGAAATAATAAACATGGCAAGTTTCGATAACCTTCATTCAGCCAACGCGGCCCAAATGCGAACACATGCTTTGGAATCCCTGACGTCACGCTGACGTACCGGCGCTGGGGTTTCGGGGCGAAATTCAAATACTGATACTGGTACCTTCATTTTCTCATCTAGCAATCAAACTATTTTTTTTGAAATGACTGCCTGCAGGGTTCTCAAACAATGCTTCATTAGTCTAAACTGATTTATTGTTTCACTTTAGTGTCCCTTTAAGCGACCGAAGGGCAACTAACATACGTGCCCCTCGTCCTGTGAATATATATCACTTGTCGAAGACGTTGTCGAGAGTATATATATATTTGTCGAGTAAGTTGGCCTTTTGCCCGCATCCTTTAGCTGCCAGTTAAAGCTTCAAAGCAGACGTACTGCCGGTATACGCTTCAGGTATGCGGGAACTCAGCAGTGCACCTATTGAGTAGCAAATCTCGTACTCCGTGGAATTGGACTATGCTCTTCTAGACTGGCAAATATTCTTAGCACATTTTTGGTTGTGGCACTTGTAACCAGGCGTAGGATATTCTCCTTTGTTACTTATGAACGCCCCCTCGTCTGGTTTAAATAAATTCAGAAAAGATACCTTTATAATTCTGCTCCTATTTGATGTGACCCATCAATGCCTCGGGAATACGCTGTAAGTAAATGGTTGAATGTATTATATGTACGGCAGAAAATTTGTTTGAAGTCCAAAATTTTACTTTTTCCATTGCATAATATTCTGTCGCTCAGAGCGTAGGAGTGTGAAGCCCAATAAGATGATCTAGAGGAACAAATGCATTAAGTCGGCAGCATTATTTTACCTATGGGATGTACGTATATCTTGCTAAGGCAAGATATACGTACATACGTATACGTATACGTATACGATGAAGGCAAGAGCTTCGTCAGTCAGGTTATATATTTGACCCGATTGTTATTTCTTAGCCAAAGAACAAGAGCTGTGCATAAAGTTTTGTAAAACGAGCTATTTCTCATTTATGTGAAAAACAACTAACGAAATAAAGAAAGCCATGTCGTTCTTTTTGTGCGTGATGAGAAAGAAGTTTCAAGCTACGAAATCTTTTGTAACCGTAACCTAATGTGACAAACTAGTGTTAGACATAGTATGTTTCTTATAATTATCAAGAAATTCTAATTGAATATTAAAATATTCTATGGAATATTATATGGAATTATTCGCCCCCATTTTTTTATCCCACGCACATCCTGCCCACCAAGTCTGCCTATTTATGTGAGTAAAACCAGTGTCTTTACTCTCCTAGTTCAAATTAAAATAAATAGCATAGGAAGACCAGTCATTGCAAGCGGTATCGCACGATATTTTATGGTCTTTCATTGGAGTGAGCGATAAAACCCCCATTCTGTGCTTCCTTGAAGGAAAGCCGTGATTTCTTTTTTGTAGGTGACTCTCGTATTGTTTTAGTAAACCAGTTCAGTTCAGTTCAGTTCAATTCATTTCCCTCGATAAAATGAACTTCTAGTGGCCGAGGGCTTTTGACATGACGTCTAACTACAATAGACTCTCACTGTAGGACGAGGAGTCAGCAGCAGACGTTCTCCAGCATCCACACTTCTGATCTAGAAGATGTATGCCACTTTTTTTTCGACGTTATTGGCTCATCCCCTTGTGGGAACAAGCTGTACGCTGTTTCTTCTTTCTCTTATGCCTTTTTGGTGAATTTAAATGTTGATTGTGCTATCAATATCGTTTGCTATTTGAAGACCCGACGAACAAGCACTCACATTTTTGGAAAAAGAAAAAAGCCACAGTATTTGTCTTGTCAGGGTCGCTCTTTTTCACTTGCTCTTATTGTCTTATCATCTTATTGTCAGACTTTATGATTTGTTCTGCTCTGTTTCCTGCTATTCCTCATATAATTCCTCTATCTCTGCCAGAATATATATTTTCTTTTCTATACAAGGCGATGGTGCAAGACTAATTTTATGGACGTAAAAACCTAAAAGGCAAAGAAAACTCGCCCGTGAATTTGTTCCCACGTCACATATAAGAATTGTTCGTGAATCTAAGCCGAGTGGAAGGACATTTCTGTTTTTCGTAAGTTTGTGGGGTTCCATCTTGATGGGAAACTAGAGGCGCAAAATATAAGGAGTTCTTCCGATTCCAACATAACATGCCCGCGCGGACTTCGCGGGGGTCAGTTTACATTTTCTTCGTGCGTTGTGTTTTGCTTGTTTGTTCAAAATATTATTTAAGCGCGCAAGGTTGTAGTGGAAGCTGGAGAGGTTCGTGAATATGGGGTGCCCTAGAAATCTGCGGCTCGTCCTTTGTGGTAAGTCAGTGCATGGGCGCAGCTTTCATTTTAATTTGATAGCGCCCTACGAGAACAAGGTAGCCTAATATTGAAGTGAGTGGTTTCATAAGCTCTTCTCTAGTAAAATATATCCTTGTTTACGTTGACCACCGTTTGCCCTGAGGCACGCGTGGAGATTTTGATTCCGAGTTTAATATACTCGATCATCCAAAGAATGCATAAAATTGATATTAAGCATTCCTCAGAAGGAAGATATGAAATTGTTTCAGTGGTTGTAAAGATCAATGGCACATTAACTGGGATCATGAATGAAATGAACCAACTGGCAGGAACCACTGCGCTAGTCGAATAGCTTGCAGCGCTCCAGATATCAGCTACAGCTACACTGCGTTTTGGAACATACCAACTACAGGCTCTCATTGCAGTGAATAAAATGATTTTACAACTTCATAAACGAAGGCGAGCGTGCTCATATTGACTTCGCCCTTCCTGCCCCCTTCGGAGGCCCGGGTTAGATTCCCAACCAGACCCGATTGTACCAAATTGTCTTTTCAAAATTAGTAATTTACTTTGTGTACAGGAACCTTCCTGAGAAATATGACGTGAATCCGCGCATTTTCTAAAGAGTATTTTTACTCTATGCGCCATTGGCCACTTTTGGCACCACGGCTTGATAACGCTGGATTTTCCGCTTCATGAGACATGTAATGCTTTCGCATTAAAAAACAAACCATCTTTCTAAATACACTGCACAATTGCTTCGCCAGATTTCGCAATTCGCCGAAACACCTAACAATGTGACATTAGAAAGCTATAGGGAGAACAAGAATTTGGAAAGTGCCGTTTTAATTTGCGACATGACGAATGTAAAAGCTCCGTGCCCCTAAACAAACTTCGTCATATAGTTCAAAAAGAAGTACAGTCTAATGGCGATGTGAGCTCGTTTGCGCTTGTTTGGCGGTAAATAGATTGGTTATAATGCAAGTTCTATAGCTTCGTGAATAATGAAGAAGGTGTGTGATGTTAGATATTGGTGGCAAATGCGCGTAATTTGGGCCGATGCTCTAATCGTCATCCATCGTCTTTTTAGTACAAAGCTAACATTATCAGTGGCTGGCCTCCCAGTTGCACTTTGAGTGGATCAAGTACACCACGTCTCCAGCGAAAGAAACTTTGGGTGTATATTTCCCTTGTATTGATTCATGCACCCATAAACACTTGCATTCGGCATGTTTGTGAATCGCGCTATCGATATGCTAAATAAAACTCAGCTACCGTTATGCTAAAGTGTTCTCAAAGTGTAAAATGAAAAGGTGTACCGACTTCCATAAATAAACATATGTGCTAAAGGAAGGTTGGTTATGCTCTTGATGTATATTTCAGTGATCGTGCTTGCGGTAGTAGCTGATAAAGCCTACGGAAAAGCAGTAGGAGAACAGGTGAGCTATTGTGGTACCTTAACGCTGTTTTAATATACACACATGTAAATTCACTAATCACACCCCCAGAACCCCCATATGTATATATATATATATATATATATATATATATATATATATATATATATATATATATATATATATATATATATATTGTTTTCGGGTGTCGGTGTGTTTGTGTGTATGTTTGTTCATATGTATATCGCCCCTCTACTGCATGAGATAGAGATAGTTACACGAGATAGGAAAGCCAGGGAGGTTAACCGGATAAGCCTCTTGTCTGCTACATAGCACTCGGAGAAGGGCAAGGGGAAATGAAAGACACACAACAGCGGTGAGAAAAGGCAAAACAATAAAAAAAGTAGAGAAGATCGTCAACGTCCATGAGAATTAAAGCTCTCCAATAGGCCACTCGAACCGTCTTGTGGTGTGACGACTGTATAGGACCCCCAAGGTCTGTGAGTGTCGCCTATGGCTAGACTCCCAGGGTTCTACTAGTCAAAATAAATATCCAAGAAAGTGGATGAGAAAACTGTGCCGCAGTAGCCCAATTGGTGGAGCAGCGCACGCGAAATGCGAAGGATGTGGGATCGTTGCCCACTTGTGGCAAGTTGTTTTTTCATCCACTTTCAGTTCCGCCGGTTTGTCGTTTCTTTATTACATTTATTAACACAAGTAATTGCCCCTATGTTGTCCTGGGTGTCGGTGTTTGTTGGCTTCTTATGATATGACTAATAATAATTGGCCGCTCCGTTAATGGCCTTTCTTCTCGTTTATGACTGTATAGGACGGTGTTCCAGGACTGTCGCCTCCGAAAGTGGCCGGTCGTCAAGACGCGCCAGCGCGGTCACGAGTGCCTGCGCGTGTGCGCTGTATCGGGGGCAATGAGAAAGAACGTGTTCGATAGTTTCTTTGTCGCCCCAGTAGTCCCACGCAACGCTTTCCTCCCATGCTATGTCGAAAGGAAACGACTCCGTAAATGCGACACAAAGCCACAATCAGTAAAGTGCCGTTGCCTCGAGTCGGGAAAATGCAGGTGGATGATGAAATTCAGGCACGAGCCCAGTCGATGTAGTGTGTGCTGGAAACTAGGTGTCTTCCAGAGAAATTGTAAGACGTCATATGCAAGCACTCGAAGTTGCGCTGCTGCATCTGTTCTTGACAGCAGGATTGGCTCCTGCATGGCGTCTTCATGAGCAGATCGGGCAGCTTCATCGGCCAGTTCATTACTCATCATGCTACAGTGGCTAGAGCGCCACTGAAATGTGACGTCGTGTTCTTGCTCGATGAGGCTGGGAAGGAGCTCTCGGATTTGCAGCGCTAGTTGTTAGTAGGATGCACGGCGTAAGGCGGAAAGCCAGCAATGTAGCGCTGCCTTAGAGCTGCTGAATATGCTCAACTTTTGAAGTGCCTCCTCTCTAATTATGCGTAATGGGCTACGAAGAGCAGCAAGCTCTGTGGTTGGTGGTGTAGTCTGATGTGAAGTCTCGAACTTCAAGGTGGTGACTTTCGCAGGAAAAATCACTCATCCTGCAGAATCGTTCATTGTGGTTGAACCATCAGTGCATATAATAGTTAGATGGTTGTATTGTTAGTACAGCAAGAGCAAGGAAATTTGCTCGAGAGCTGGCTACGAGAGTTGTGTCATCATTCGAATCCCTGCTATTGTGAGTGGAATTCGTGGCTGAGCCGAGCACCAAGGGGGAAGTAAAGCTCTCGCTGCAGCTGTTTAATGTGATGGCAGAATTACACGCTAAATCAGTGTCGTCTGACTAAAAAGAGGCACGTGGCGGGTACGTCTTCTGACAGGGAGGCGACCTAGTGAAGAGAGGCATGAGCAAGGTGCCTGACATGTGCTCTTAGCGCTTTCATAACAATGTGAGCCTTGGTTGGGTATTTCTGCGCAATTACAATGGTTTCGGATGTTGATGTGCATCGTGGCAGACCTAGGCAAACCCAAGGCGTCTTAGCCTGAGCACTTTCCAGTGTACGGATGTTAGTTCCGCAGGTGCTGTACTTTAGCTACCTTCAAAGTCTCGCTGTACTTTAGCTACCCGAATTAGTCCCGTAAAGCTGTACTTTAGCTACCCGATAAACATCGTCCAGTGCAGTAGAATCATCATGTGTTCTGAAGTACCCGAGGCTTTTCCTTCTTGAAACTTGAATTGATTAGAGATGACTGTCAGGCGCTTCGCTAAGTAGGCCACTTGAGGACTCCATCAGAGGTCACGGTCGATGATTAGAAACCTGTACGTCCTTACCTAAAAGATTATTCGTCCATCGATGGATATGGCGTACGAAGTCATTGGCTTCCGGCTAAATGCCACCAATGCAAATTTTTCTGGAGAAATCTTGAGGCCTTGTTCCCTAAGGTACGGTGATATCAACGTGGCTGATTTTTGTAGCCTTGTGTGCACTTGAGGACGTGTCACGCCAGATGCCCAGACGCAGCTGTCATTGGCATAGATTGACAACTTCACTGTGTTTGGCAGAGATGAGACAACTGAGCACAAGGTTGATGAGTGTTGGGCTCAACACAGCAGCCCACGGTACTCCACGGTGTGCATAATGTTGAAAGGTTGGGCCGTCTTCGTATTCACAAAGAGAGACCGCACATGTAAAAAAAAGGCGCGTCTAAAGATAGTGTCCACCACCGAGGCCAACCATTTCCAGAGCCTCTAATATAGCCTCATGCAGAACATTGCCATATGCTTCTTTGATGTTGAGGAAGATGGTAACAGATAATCGCGTACACGCCTTTTGATTTTGAACGTACGTAACCAAGTCGATGACATTGCCAATAGAGCATCGGTGACGTCGAAAGCCGTCCACGGCTCCTGGGTAAATTTCATAGCATTCAAGGTAAAATTGAAGTGTGTCGAGGATCATTCGTTCTTTTACCTTCTCAATGCAACTAGCCAGCGCGATGTGGTGGTAGGACGTAACCTCTAGAGGAGACTTGCAAGGTTTGAGTGGAGGTACCAGGCGACTGGTCTTCCATTCTTTAGGAACGTATCCATCCTGCCAGGGCTTATTGAATATGTGCAGGAATGCACATCGCACCTGTTCACCGAGGTGGCACAATACACGGTAAAATATACCATCTAGACCAGGTGATGACGGATGATTACATAAGACAAATGCCGCGTCGAGCTCTTGAGTGGTGAAAGGCATATCCATGCTTGAATCCCGTGTGCCTGTAATGTAATTAAAGGCAAGGGTACACGTGCCCACTGACTGGCCTGCAATCATAACACAGAAATCTTCCTCTATGTCGAGGTCTTGTTGGCTTTGGAAGAACGCTAGAGGCTTGAATGGGAAGCGTTGTTCCGGAATAGAACCTAAGCCTCTCACAGTTCTCCATATTTGAGACAATGGTTGAGGAGGCTCAAGGAACTCACAATATTTTCTCGATCGCTCAAATTCCAGTTATCGATGTGACGCTGTATATTATTCTGAGTGCGACCGACTTCTTGTTTCGGTATCTTCGTTCGGCGTGACGATGAATCGCGTGAAGTCGGTCTAGCTCTAGGTCGAATTGCGAGTTACTCGGTGAGCACATGAGCGTGTGCACAGCCCTCTGCGTCACTTCTTTGACAGCTTCTTCCAGCCCAGAGGTGAGGTATTTCTGACAAGTGTCCTGCAGTAGGTTCTAAAGGGAAGCTTTCTTTGCCTCGTCCTTTGACTTTGCCACTGCCGCCGCCGCTGCTGCTGGTGCTGCAGTGGGCTGCTGCTGCCGCGCACACCACATCGGGGAGTAGTTCAGAGTATATATAGATGACAGGAGCGAGTAAGAGAGGAAAGGCGACGGGAGAAACTGGTTTTCACCCTACCGTGTCGAATGTGCACAATACCCTCGGAAGCTGCCTGACTGTCGCCACATTAGCCGCTTGACAACTGTAATTATCGGTGACTCCTCTCAGAAGCATTAGAAAAAATACAGTGCTTCCGTTTCTACTAACGTGCGAGGCCAGAGGGGACGCAGGTAGAAATGTGGAGAAGAGAAGAGGCAGTTACTTTACAAGAGAGGGGGGAGGTGACGTGAGAAGGCAAGGAAAGCCGACTACTATACGACAGCAGTTGCGGGGATACAGGACAAGCTTAAGTTCAAGGCACGATAGAGTACGCGGCTGCTATGTCTGAAAAACAAACGCCGTGCAAATATGTCAAGAGGGCAACTTGTGCAGGGCGCGCAGAAACAGAGCCGCAATAATTAAAGTGCACCGCAGGGTCCAGGAGACAGTCAGGAAGTGGTGGACCATCAAATCAGCACTTCTGTGCCCGCAACGTTTGCTTTGCGCCTATGGCATTACTAGATGTCGTGTATTTGATCTCAATCAAGGCAGCCGCATTTCGACGGGGCAAATTTAGAAAATGCACATGTACTTAGATTTTGGAACATGGTAAAGGAGCTCACGGTGTCAAAATTAATCCGGAGTCCGCCACTACGGTGTGCCTCATAATTCGAGTGTGGCTTCGGCAGGTACAGCCCCATTATCTAATTCAAGTTTAATACTTGTGCTCCAATGCGATGTGCCATGTGAGGCAATGACAACGCTCAACCCTCTCAGAGGTTATAAAATATGGCGCACAACAACGCCTTGAGCAAACACCTCTCCCTGTGAGTGCTTTGTACGGCGCAGCCAAGCAGCAGTTGTGCACGCAAGGTAACGTTTAACATCAACTCACCACTCTCGTGTTAGCCTAAACGTTCAAGAAATTAAGCCTTAGCGGTCAACATCACCGCTAATTATCGTCAATCAAAGCATCCAGCACGGAAAGCTTCACTTGCATCAATTCCCACAGTGCGTGGAATCTGCTTAATTTTTTTAAACACATTCGAATCTATTCGTCGTAGTGCGTTAAGCTGATGGGTGTTAGGCATCCCGTCGATCTTAAGGTAAGGCGGGATGTGATCACTCCCATGTGTCTGAATGTCCAAAAACAAGTTAAGCGGGTGGTCAAGGAGCGTGATATTGTGCATGAGAAAATCAATAGGATTGCACGTTTCCTTTAGTTTTCTTGTTACAAACACTATTGCGGACCTAGTTTGTCGAATCCAAGAAAAACTACAGCTACAGAAACTAGAAAATAACGAAAGCCTTTCGCACTGGCTGAAGAAAAGAGAATAACGGATGAAAGGTAGAGAGGTCAAGCACAGTAAGCGTCCTGTTGGCTACACGGTTCACACTTCACTGTTGGCTACATACTTCAGCGTAATACAAAGGGCTTTACTGCCTACTTTTACGGCTACACTGTCTGAGTGTTCTATCGCGACAATGACACAAAAACTCACTTTATATGCCTCTGAAACCGCTTTTAAGTTTGGTGATGTGACATTCCCTTTAGGCGTTTGTCTTGTTTATGACAACACAGCTGAATTACGGAAAAAATCGTGGCAAACACGACACTTCTGAGTGCATACTCTGTGAGTTTTCTGCACATGAAATTTGACAGTCGATGCAATGTCAAATACCGCCATTTTACAAACTCAGAAATTTTCCGGTTGTGGAACTACCACCGGTTGATGGAGATGCTTCATAACTTAGTTGCCTGTAGCTAACGCACAAAATTATTTACAATACATTCACACGTAGCCGAACAGTGGCCAAGGTAGTGACCCTTTAACAATCCGGAACATGTCCTCTTCCTCCTCTTCTGTGGCACCACACTGCGGTGGCTGTTTCGTACCATCACCCACGGCACTAGGAGCACTATTCCTCTGCTTAAGCTACACAGCCATGGTGAAAGGCGTGTGTGATACGGCTTTAGTCTCGCTACGTGAACGATGTCGCTTGCAGATGACGAAGATGCTGAGGGGGCCGGGGATGGTTTCCTGTGTGACACCGATCTGTTGTCGCACCACACGGTATAGAGCAGTGTAAGGTGACAGCAGCTTTTCGGAGAGGCCCATGCGGCGGATGGCTGACCAGAGAAGCACCAGAGAACACGGAGAAAAGTGCACGTTGTGAGCATGGTAATCATAGAGGCGACTCTGCTGGTCCTGTGAGGCCTGTAGACGGAAACGGGTGAGGAAACGTGGTCAGCGCGTGCGTTCATGCGTATTCAGCGGCGGAACGTGCGGGCAACGGCAGCAAGGAGTCCAAGGGCAACGCTGGTTGGCGGCTGCATATAAGGCAGACTGGTGAATAGTCGGCGGTGTCGCGACGCAGTTTATTGTACGCGAACGTCATTATGGTAAATGAAGATGCCACTCGTGGTGGTCGGCCACACCGTACTTCGAAAGGGAGTCGGTGATGGTCCTGCGGAGGCGCTCCGTCAAGCTGTCGGCCTGTGGGTGGTATGACGTGTTGAATTCATGATTTTCGAGCAGGAGCGGAGCATGTCTTCCACGGCTGCCGAGAGAAAGCTAAGGCCACGGTCAGTTAGTAACTGGCGTGGAGCACCATGCACTAAGATGATATCGTAGAGTAGAAAATCAGCGACTTCAGTAGGGTCACTTGTCGGGAGGGCTTTTGTGATCGCGTACCACGTAGCGTAATTGGTAGCGAAGGGGACTCTTTTATATCTGCAGCGGGAGCGAGGAAACTGCCCAAGAAGGTATAGACCCACTGGGAAAAAAATAAGTGCGGATTATTGTCTCACCAGAGACATTCAGGGGGAAGCGCGGAGGGCTTCTTCCAACGCTAACAGGCTTACAAGTGTCAACATAACGCCGCACGGAGAGGACGAGACCCAGCCAAAAGAAGCGACGGCGTAGACGCTCTTATGTGCGCAAGGTGCCGAAGTGCCCAGCCAAAGCAGCGTGGTGAAGCTTGGCGAGGACAGCTGAATGTAGCTGTGATGGGATGACGAGCAGAAGGTCAGGGCCATGGGGATCAAAATAACGGTCGTACTGTGTCCTCTCTTTGAGAAGCATTCAGAGAGAGCGGCGTCACCAGGTATTGACTCCAGCCGGCCGATGACAGCTCGAAACGAATGATCGCGGCGTTGCTCGTCGGCCATTTGAAGCAACTGTGACACAGAGAAAACATGAGCGACGGCGGCGGAATCTACCGGTTCTTCCACGGGGTAGCGGGACCAGCAATCTGCATTCTGTTGCAAGCGTCCCTCCTTATATGCGACGGAAAAGGTAGATTCTTGCAGGCCTAAAGGGTCCTTGAGCGAAGATAGCCAGCAGAGAGCGTTGTGGTCAGTGATGACACAGAATGAACTTCTGTACAAGTATGGACGAAACTACGCGACCACCCCCACAAAACAAGGCACTCGCACTCTGTGATTAAATAACTGTGCTCGGCGGGTTATAGAAGTCGGCTGGCGTAAGCTATAACCCGATTACGATTATATCGAGACTGGCATGGCGCTAACATTGCGCCTATTCTGCGACTAACTGCGTCCGTTCGAACTTTGGTTGAGGCAGACAGGTTGCAGAAGGCCAGGTTTGGAGGCATAGTAAGGAGAGTAGTCAGATGAGAAAAATATGCGGCATTATTCGGACCCAGCGAAAACAGGACATCTTTACAAAATGAATTCTGTGCAAAACGCCGTAAATAGGAGCAGAACCCTACAAAATTACAAACGTCTTTTGTAGTTTTCGGGACAGGAAAGTGCAAAGGGCAATTTCGTCCTGATCAGGTTGCACGCGTCATCCAACCACAAGGCGTCTAAAGAAGCTGATTTGGCGGTGAGCAAAGTGACATTTTCAAGAATTCAGTTGGAGACCGGCTCGGCGGAACACGACAAGATTCGCTGAAAGACTATCTAGACGCGTGTCGAATGTGGGCGACGGAACGATGACGTCATCCAAATAGCACAAACCAGTGGACCACTTGAACCCTTGAGACAAAGAGTGCGTCATTCGTTCGAAAGTGGCCGCCGTGTTACAGAGACCGAAAGGCATCACCTTGAACTTATAAATACCGCCAGGGGAAACAAATGCAGCCTTTTCTCAGTACAGTTCGTCGGCGGCAATCTGCCAATAGCCGTACCGTAGGTCGATAGAAGAAAAAAATCTGTGCCCAAGCAATCCGTCCAGATGGTTAACCAGCGTAGCTGAGACGTGCAACCCCGGTGTTTATCAGTGGGTTAATCCAGACGGTTCATTAAACGGTGGCTGGGTAGGCGGCTGGACCCTCTGTAAGCAATAGCTGCTTGCACTCGGTTGCACAAGCCTGCTCTTGTGCCCGGGCTACAGCATCGGCACGGCGTAGACGAGTTCGTTGCCGGCTGTGCTCGCGGCATTGCTGATGGAAAGATGCCTGCTCCTAAGGCGTACGTGTCACGCGTGGCGTACTCATTTTGGATACGGATAGAAACTTCTGCGCACGCTCGGCTGTGAAGAACAGTGACGTCACTACTGGCGCAGCCGATCGCGCACCTCTCTTTCTCTTTCTTTTTCGCACATGCGCACGGGGTTACGCCGAAGCTTTCGGCGTAAAGGCAACAGACGTACGGACGGACGGACGGGTCAGCCAGTCATATAAAGCTTCGCTATAATAGGTGGAATCCTACAGGCAGTCTAGAGCGTTATCAATACGCGGCAAATGGTAAACGTTCTTTTTTCGATTTTGTTCAAGTTGCGATAATCTATGCAAAACCATCACGTTGGGTTTTTCTTTCTGACAACTACCACCGCAAAAGCCCAGCGACAAAAGGAAGGCTCGGTTATGTCCTTTTAAAGCATCTTTTTAACTTCCTGTTGGATAATTGCTCGTTCCGACGCGGAAATACAATATTGACGTCGGGAAGTAGGGTTTGCATCTACAGTATTTATAGTATTTATGCGATTTGTCACGACGGGCGTTTGCCCTAGGAGCAATGGTCCAAAGTGAAAGTGAGTGATTGCCGAAGTAAAAATGTCGCGACGGCTTTCATGAACGTCCCAGAGGGCTTCTGCTTGAGCAGGTGTAAGGTCAGACGAAACCAACTTTGTCATGTCCACGCCACTGGCGTGGGATGACGTCGCATTATGGGTAAAGCTGCAAGAAGCGTCGACTATGAAGGGTTCTACATGATCATCCTGCACAGAGCTAATTTCAGCCAATGAGGTCCCTTGTGGGAGGACTTGCGCGGTTAGCGCGAAATTGACAAGGAGAAGGCAGGAGCGGTTGCCAGTAATTGCCAGTAGAGTGTACGGCGCGGTAATACCATGTGTAAGCATAATGACCAGAATTGGCGTGACCATGTAATTGTCGTCAATTACAGCTGGTCTGGAAATTAAGTCGATGTGCGTAACAGTATCGGGGTCGATACTCAAACACGGTCGCCGGGCTGGTACTCGACGAAGCGTCGTCGGAGGTTGTAGTGTCGGCTGTCGGTACCCTGCTGGTTCTTGATCCGTAGGCGGGCGAGCTGTTGAGCTTCTTCGGCGCTCTGGAGATAGGTAGCGACGTCAAGATTCTCCTTATCAGTGACGTGTGGCAGCATGGCGTGGACCGTCGTCGACGGGTTCCTGCCGTAAACCAGCTTAAACGGCGTGATCTGTGTTGTTTCGTGCACCGCCGTGTTGTGAGCGAATGTTGCGTAGGGCAGGACGGCATCGAAGGTCTTTTGTTCGACGTCGACGTACATTGCTAGCATGTCGGCAAGGCTCTTATTCAGGCGCTCCGTAATACCATTAGTCTGTGGGTGGTAGGCTGTTGTCCTCCTGTGCCTTGTCTGACTGTATTGCAGAATAGCTTGGGTGAGCTCCGCTGTAAAGGCCGTTCCTCTGTCTGTGATGAGGACTTCTGGGGCGCCATGTCGCGGCAGGATGTTTTCGACAAAGAATTTCACCACTTCGGCTGCGCTACCTTTCTGTGGTGGTGGTGGTAATAACTTTATTGATAATCCGGCGAATTCGCGGCATGGGCCTAGGCCCCCCCGAGGAGGTCCGGAGATCCTGTCTCCTCGCCGCCTCACGGGCTTGCTAGATGGCCCATAGTTGATTTTCGAGGTTTGACCTGCACAACGCGGCCATCCATCGCGCCGCTGCTTCATCTGGGGAAACTGAATTTTCTGTTTATATAACCTCACATTCCCAGAGAATCTGTCTAAGAGATGCGTGAGCCCTGCCATATAGTTTGCAGTTATCGTCTGAGTAGATGTCCGGATATATCCTCCTGAGATGGACGGGATTGGGGAAGGTCTTTGTTTGTAACTGCCTCCAGTCTACCACTTGGGCCCTGTCGAGTTTGGGGTTAGGGGGCGGATAAACACGCCTGGAGTTTTGATAAAATTTAGTAATATCACAGCACCTGGTCGTTCTGTCCCTCTCTGTCCGTTGGATTTCCAACACCAAAAGAGGATCCTTCTACGCGTGCGCGGAATGTGGGACCTCGCGCGACGCTATGAACCTCCTCATTGAGGTTGGGAACGGGAGTGTCGGGGGACGTGTGAGCCGGGAACCATATAATGTGTCGTTCCTCCGTCTCCTCGGAGGTGACATAGTTCGCGTTGGCTTTGAGTATAGCCTCATCCTTCGGCGAAATTCTGCCTTGTGCATAGTTTCTGACCGCCGTCTGTGAGTCACTGAGTACGGATATTTCGACAGAGGTTTAGTTTCAGTGAAGCGGGTAAGGTAGTCCGTCGCCACGACGATCCGCTCATTTCCTGTTGACGACGGAAAGGGTCCCAACAACTCCATCCCTATCTGCTGGAATGGTCGGCAAGGAGGCTCGATCGGCTGTAGTGATCCCGCTGGCCTTGTCGGTGGCGTCTTGCGTCGCTGACAGTCTCGGAATGTTCTGACATAACGGGCGACATCAGCAGTCAGGTGCGGCCAATAATACCGTTCTTGTATCCTCGATAGTGTGCGAGAAAATCCTAGGTGTCCAGTGGTCGGATCATCATGTAGGGCGTGCAATACTTCTGGACGCAGGCCTGACGGGACAATAAGAATGTAGTTGCGCGCTCTGGTAAGAAGTTCTTCTTCACGAGTAGGTTGTTTTGAAGCGAGAATGAAGACAATCCTCGCTTAAATGCCCTAGGGACCACGTCGGCATGCCCTTCCAAATACTCGACAAGGTTTTTCAACTCCGGGTCTGCTCGCTGCTGTTCAGCGAAGTCTTTCGCGCTTAAAATGCCAAGGAAGGCGTCGTAATATTCGTCATCTTGCGGAGGCGAGTCAATGGGGGCGCGTGATAGGCAATCGGCATCACAATGTTTTCGTCCGGTCTTATAGGTTACAGTAATATCATATTCTTGCAGTATTAGACTCCAGCGCGTCAGCCGTCCTGAAGGATCCTTTAAGTTCGCTAGCCAACACAAGGCGTGATGGTCGCTGAGGACTTTGAATGGCTTGCCATATAGGTGAGGGCGAAATTGCGCTGTAGCCCAAACGATGGCGAGGTATTTCTTTTCGCTTGTAGAATAATTACCTTCCGCTTTTGACTACGACCCGCTAGCGTAAGCTATCACGTGTTCATGTCCATCTTTTCTCTGGACTAGGACGGCACCGAGGCCTAGGCTACTGGCGTCAGTGTGGATTTCGGTATCGGCGTCCTCGTCAAAGTGCGCAAGTACGGGCGGCGACTGCATGCGGCGTTTGAGTTCTTGAAATGCGTTGGCCTGCGGCGTTTCCCACTTGAACTCGATGTCACATTTAGTTAGCTGTGTCAGCGGCTCAGCGATGCGTGAAAAGTCCTTGACAAAGCGCCTGGAGTAGGTACACATGGCAAGGAATCTGCGCACTGCCTTCTTGTCAATGGGCTGCGGAAACATTGCGATGGCAGCTGTCTTCTGCGGGTCGGGGCGGGCTCCAGACCTGCTGATGACGTGGCCTAGGAACAGAAGCTCATCGTAAGCGAAGCGGCACTTTCCTGGCTTCAGAGTGTGCCCTGATGACTTGATGGCCTCTAGTACTGTCGCAAGCCGCCTAAGGTGATCGTCGACATTTCCGGCGAAGACGACGACGTCATCCAAGTAAACAAGACAGGTCTGCCACTTCAATCCTGCTAACACCATGTCCATGACGCACTGGAACGTTGCAGGCGCCGAGCACAGATCGAATGGCATGACCTTGAACTCGTAGAGGCCGTCTGGCGTGATGAAGGCGGCCTTTTCGCGATCTCCTTTGAGTCGACTTCTTTTTGCCAGTAGCCACACTTAAAGTCCATCGGCGAGAAGTATTTAGGGTTGCAGAGCCGATCCAATGCGTCGTCTATCCGTGGAAGGGAGTACACGACCTTCTTCGTGATCTCGTTCAGTCGACGATAATCGACGCAGAAACGTAACGTTGCCTCCTTTTTCTTCATCAAGTCAACAGGGGATGCCCACGGGCTTTTTGACAGCTGGATGATGTCGTCGCGCAGCATTTCGTCGACTTGTTGCCCAATGGCTTCACGTTCTCGCGTCGAAACTCGGTAAGGGCTCTGGCGGAGTGGTCGAGCGCAATCCTCGGTGATTATGCGGTTCTTTGCGACTGATGTTTGTCGAATGCTTGATGGCGTCGAAAAGCAGCCTATGTATTGTCGGAGCAGACTTTTGAGCTGTTGTTGCTTAATCACGGGGAGACTTGGATTAATGGCGTAGTCTGGTTCGGGAACCATGGTCATCGGGGTAGATGTGGCGGAATCCGAGAGGACAAACGCATTACTGGTGTCCAGAATTTCCTCGACGTACGCGATTATCACGCCCTTGTTGATGTGCTTGAACTCCTGCCTGAAGTTCGTTAGCATACCTTCCGCTTTCCCTCCGTGCAGTCGAGCGATCCCTCTTGCGACGCTAATTTCACGGTCTAGCAGTAGACGTTGGTCACCCTCGATGACGCCTTCTACGCCGGCAGATGTTTTGGTGCCGACGGAAATGACAGTGCTGGAGCGAGGCGGGATGCTGACTTGACTTTCAAGCACGCTTAAGGCATGGTGACTACGAGAGCTCTCCAGCGGTATCGCTCGATCTTCCGACAGCGTTATCGACTTCGACTTCAGGTCGATGATTGCGCCGTGCTGGTTCAGGAAGTCCAGCCGAGAATGACGTCTCGTGAACACTGTTGGAGGATAACGAAGGTGGCAGGGTAAGTCCGGTCATGAACGGTAATGCTTGTCGTGCAGATTCCAGTCGGCGTGATGAGGTGTCAGCGGTTCGAATTTGTGGGCCTTCCGATGCAGTCTTAACTTTCTTCAACTGGGTGGCGATGGGTGCACTCACGACGGAGTAATCGGCTCCTGTGTCTATAAGGCGGTGACATGGTGGTCGTCGAGAACACGTCGAGGTTGGTGGTTCTTTGTCTTGCGTTACAATTAGGTCTTGGCGTCGGATCACGGCTGTGTCATGTTGGCCTGTGGCTGATACGTGGCGTCGTCAGATCGTCTTTCGTCGGCGTATTCTTTGCTTCCAGACTTCGTTGGGACGGCGGTGTTTCGTTATGTCGTAGAAGTAGTTTCTTCGGCGTCTTCATCGGCGGCAGAGGATCTTCGTCAGTTCGACGAACAGCAACCACAGCTACATCGGTTGCTGCTTTTAGTTTTTCGGATATAGGCTCGCAGACCGGGCCCGGGCTGGGCCAGTGTATGGTCGGCGCTGCAGCGACAGGTAGTGGCCTGGTGACGGTGAACGAGACGGTCATCGAGGGCTCCACTGAGTGGTGGCGAGGTTGTCGGCAATATCGCGAGGTCGTTCACCAAGCTGTGGTCGCGGCACGTTCACGGCGAACCCTCGCAGTCCCATCTCCCTTCACGATGTCGGCGATCGAGGCCACTTGAGGCTGGGACGAAAGCAAGACCTTGCGCAGTTCTTCACGCACAATGGCCCTGATGGTCTCGCGCAGATCGTTCCTGGCCAGTGATTGAATTCCTGAGTAGTTGGTAGAGTTCGTACGGCGGTTGAATTGCCGGTTCCACATTTTGAGTGTCTTCTCGATGCTGGTGGCCTCCCGGTTTTCGGTGGGCTTCCTATCATTGCGCCGAAAAGTTCTTCCTTCACACCACGCATGAGTAGGCGGACTTTCTTCGCCTCGGGCACATCCGGGTCGGAGTGGCGGAACAGACGGCTCATTTCTTCTGTAAAGATGGCAACGTTCTCGTTGGGTAGCTGCAGTCGGGCGTCCAGTATAGCTTCGGCCCTTTCCTTGCGCACGGCGCTCGTAAAGGTGCGCAGGAAGCCGCTACGGAACAGGTCCCATGTTGTCATGGTCGACTTCCGGTTCTCAAACCATGTTCTTGCTGCGTCTTCTAAGGCGAAGTATACATGCCGCAGCTTGTCGTTGGAGTCCCAGTTGTTGAAAGTCCCGATTTGTTTGTAGGTCTCCAGCCAGGATTACGGTTCTTGAGTAGCTGCTGCATGCAAGGTCGGTGGGTCCCGAGGTTGCTGCAGCATAACGGGGGACGCTGGGGCAGCCATTGGGGTTGTCTTGGCCACGATCTTATTTGTCGTCTCAGGTAGAAGTCCGTGCTCCGGGGGCAGTCCTTGCAGTCTGTGGCTAGCATGGTGCCCTTGGGCGATGTTGGTTTTGTCCTCGGGCTTCGGGCTTGGATCGCAGCTTTGCGGGGGCGTTCGGTACGTGAACGCACAAGCACCTCCACCAGATGTCACGTGGTAGTGACTGTGAAGGAAGCAGCCAAACTGAGAAAGACGAAAATGGCGTTTTATTGGGCGAACTTGTGCCCTCAAAAACAGGCTACACTCAAAGAACGGCAACAGCGGCGAACACAGTCGGCGATCGTCGAAAATTTGACCAGCGGGTCAAGCGGGTCGGCTTTTATGCAGCCGTCGTCCAATGTTCCAGACTAATCGCTGCGACCCGCGTGTCTTCCACAGAGTTCTACACCATTCGCGTCACGCGATGAAATAAGATAACACATGGCTCGGCGACAACAGACAGTGGATAGAAGCATCGACAACATTCCAGAAACTTCCGATACATGCAGGCGCGTCCTGCGCTGTGCGATAGCATTTGTTCGGTGGTGAAACGTGGTCACTCGATAAAGATGAACAAGTAAACGTATCAACACTGTTGCCATTGAATCGCGAATATGCAACCTTGTCATGCCATCCTCATCCCAGCCGCTATCGTGGACAAGTTGTCAGACCATGGTCGCAATGCCATCGTCGTCACAGCAATGTCGTCATAAAAGTTTCATGATACAGTCATCATTACACCTTTGTTATAACAGTCTTCCCACTGAAATCATGCCGTTGTCATACCATCGTCGTCATATATGCGTCGTCATGCATTCGCTGTCACAGCGTCGTCTTGATGCTATCGTGCTCATTACAAAGTCGTCATTCTTACTTCGACCTCCGACTTTCATCATGCCATCGTTGTGAACGATCGTCCTCGCACTGTTGTAATCATGCGATCGTAGTCACACTGTTGTTTCACCATCTTCTTCCCTTAGGTAGCATCATAGCACCTTCGTCGACCCATCAACCTCATGTCTGTTTGTCATACTGCTGTAATAGGGCTGTCGTCATTCAGTAACATTAGGTTGTCGTTGTCATGCCATCGCCTTCGACGCGTCATTGTCACACAGATTTTATGGTGCGTCCTTTGTCATGCAGGCATAGTCATGGTGCCGTGGTCTTGCCATCGCTGTCACAATCGTCATCTTAATGCCCCCATATCGTCATGGCCACGTGGTTGTCGTTACACTGCCGCGTTAACTTAAAAATCCCCATCTCATTGTCTTCATTCCATCACGAATGCATCGGCGTCCTAAAGTCGCCGTCATCTTAACCATCTCATATCGTGGTAGTCATGCGGTTGTTGCTACACCCTCACCGTAATTTCAAAATACCCGTCTCATTGTCGTCATTTCATCACGAATGTAACGGTGTCACACAGTCGTCGTCATCTTAATGCCCTCATATCGTCATGGTCACGCGGTTGTCGTTACGTCATCACCATAGCGAAAAAAATCCTTCATATCTTTGTCGTCATTCCATCACCAATGTATCGGTGTCACACAGTCGTCATCATCTTAATGCCCTCATATCATGGTGGTCACGCGGTTGTCGTTACGTCATCGCCATAATGAAAAAAAACCCTTCATATAATTGTCGTCATTCTATCACCAATGTATCGGTGTCACACAGTCGTCGTTATCTTAATGCCTTCATATCGTCGTGGTCACGCGGTTGTCGTCACGTCATCGCCATAATGAAAAAAAATACTCCATATCATTGTCGTCATTCTATAACCAATGTATCGGTGTCACACAGTCATCGACATGTCACCATGCACAAGTAGTCTTGGTAAGCAAGTGCCAAGGCTAGTGGGATGATGCCGGAGGATGTGCCATATAGCTGGGGAACGAAATTCTCAGAATTACGACTACACATGGGAGTGTGGTCTGTCCCTGCAATGCTGAAGTGCTATTGCCGTTATCTTCGATAGCCATCGTGAGAAGAGTTCTGCTATAATAATATTTGCGTTGAATCAACAAGCTCGCTCTCTAAACTATGAACCGCACACAACGCCTCATGAAGACTAATTTTATTACAGCGAAACTGTTAGCCTTTCGGTGGTCGGCCGTCTTTGTGTCCGCGTTCGTTAGCAAAAATGTGGGTTGACCGCGGTGGTAGAGCAGGCGAGAAGCAATGGCTCGTACCCCCGTAAGGCAGTACATACATCCTTTGTAATCACGCATTCAACATACAAAACGCATATGTTTCAATGGATATCGAGCACCAAACACGCATCTTATACACTTGTTTGATGATAAGTTGCTGCTGATAACAATGCGAAGCCCGTAACGCTCCCCGCTCACATTTCCTGGTAATGTTTACTGTTGCGCAAGCTGCCGTGGCGACGGCCACTTGCAAACCAGCCTAGCACTGATTTCAACGTTGTTGCAGCACCGCTATGGGCAGCGACGTGCTGTAAAAATTACCGTTACTCCCATTACTCTAATTACTACCATTACTCTAAATTACCATTACTACAATTGTTATAAACCAATAAACAGCTGCATTCCCACCTCAGTCCTTGTAGCGGTTTTAAATAGCTTGGCTGGGCATACACTTTCGCAAGGCCAGGAGGGCGAGTCACTTCCTCTTTTGTTGATTCCTCTCTTGCTAGCCATAAACTTACAAGACCTGTACCTCTTTTTTTTATTTTGCCATCATCTTATAGGGCATTTTTATACTTCCGGCCTTTTCCTACAGATTAGCATTCAGGAGCAAATACGCTAGATAATAACTTTGCATTTTCAATAAAGAGATTTCTCTCACTCTGCAATACCACAATGACTGTCAAAACGAGTCTTAAAGCCTAAGTCTGCGTTATTCGGCATTTACACGGCCATCTACGGGATATTTGTCAATGTCTACCGAATCTAGGAGATATTATTTTATTTCTAAGTAGAAGAGTAAAATTGCAAATCAGGGCAGTATTCCAGAATGCCGCGTGTAGCATGTTGAGGAGCAAGCTAGAGGGCACTCCTCGAGTATACCTTTCCTCCTTTGATGCCCAGTATGCTCAATGCCAAAAAAACAGAAATAAAAGATATGCTGGAGAAACGCCAGGCTAAGGTCTCCAGCATACCATTAAAACTCCTTCTCTCTATACTGACATGAAGGTACCACTAGATGATGAGACAAAATGAAATTAAAACGCAGAGACTCCTTGTACCATTTCATTTCCGTAATTTGCAAGCTACCCCCATTCTACCATGAAATCGTACCAACTCATACACTTGTGAACCTTCATATTCTACGAGCTTGCTTTTTTCGGACTGAATACTCCTAAAGCAGACCTAATTGTCCACTGCAGAAGAAACTGGTCGTACCTTTGACTGCAAAGAAGGGTGGAGGCACGACCTCCCCACCGAAGCAGGCGCTAGGAACACCGCCTGCAAAAAAGAGTGGAAACAAGACCTCCCCACCGAAGCAGGCGCTAGGAAAACCGCCTGCAAGAAAGAGTGGAGACAGGACCTCCCCACCCAAGCAGGCGCTAGGAAAACCGCCTAGGTTTCCCTTCCCTCCACCTGTCGGCCCAGTACCTACCATCAAGATGCCCAAGGGTCCATGGAAAGGTATTTACCTCGTGTATCCACCGATCGACCTGCGACTGGCTCCAGTAAGTATGGAAGAATGACTCACGTTAGCTGCTTGGGTTTATTAAAGGGCATTCGCCTTCCATACATTAAGCTATTCACTTGTGGCGAACGGTTAAAATGTACCAGGGTATTTGCTTTTTGAGGGCATACAAGATTATCATTGTTTGCTTATGGTAGAAAACGTCATTTGAATCTCTCAACTGAACGCTCTAAGACGTCAGTATATTTTACACAATTTACATACATAAGTGGCTATGGAACAATATTACCCCCAGATAAGCTTTTCAATAACTGAACTCTAATGCACACACTGCAATTTAGAAATTGTTGTCTGTGTGTTTGGAAGGCATACTTTCTTGTAAAGAACGACTCTTGTTGAGTTATGAAGTTCTACACTTGATAGTCAACTTTATTCTTTGTGGAAATGTTTAACAATTTTCGGAAAAGGATTGGTGACCATAATGGTAAGTCTTCTCGCTACAGTGGTTACATTACGACTACTTGTTTGAAATGCAGCAGGTCTTGATAGATCAGTTCCAGCAGTTGCCGAGCAAAACAATTTCACTCTCTTTTGTTGCATTTACGAGTACACATGCATATAGATGAGCCCGCCTAAGATATAGCGCTTCGGAGCAGTCTAGTAAAAGCCTCGAAGTAAACACCGGGATACTGTTGCAGCCATGCCGATATGGTAACTGAGTACATCGTGATCGGGAACAGAAGTGGCGCAGAAGATGCCTGCGCGACTTATACCCCTATACAACGGACAGCCTTAACCGAGGTTAACTACGGTTACGGCTGACCGCAGTCACCGCGAACCACACGGCAGAGCTGGCCGTAGTTAGTCCTCTAACCAAGGTTACCGCAAACCGAGCTCGGCAACCTCGGTTTACTCTCGCAAACCGAGAAACAGGCAATATGGCTGACACACGCACAAACCCCTTGAGCACAGAACAACGCACGACGTGAAATATTATCACTAAAGCCTACGGGACGTGCGACAGTTGTAGCCTGAAGCAGATGAAATAATGAGCACGAACTGCTAACACGCCGCAAGGACAACGTACACCAAAAAAGAAACGCAATGAAGTGCTTTGGCTCTCGTAAATGCTGCGCCGGTTACGGCAACCAGTGTTGGAAGACTTAATGTGCAAATTGCCAAGCCGCTCAATATTATTGAGTTTTAACGCCGTAAGCGTATATTTTATTACAACATGTATCTGCATGCTAACTAATATTTTTTTATCATACACCGCGAACTTTGTTTAAAGAATTTTGCACGCATGATGATCACGTGATCGCGTCGGTTTGCTGAACCGAGTCCGTGTAGCACTGGCAAACCGCGCTCGTGTTAACCGCGGTTAACCCTGTGAACTATGCTTAAGCTTAAGCGCGGTTATATAGACAGAGTAATTACTGTCATTTCGATACGCGCCCCGCTTACTCACGTGTAACTTTGCAGCTTGACACGGAATTAAACTTGCAAATTTTACGCGTAAGTGATGATTTGTGCGTTGTGCTCCCACTATTTCAGTGTCAGCCTTAAGAGGAAGCTTTAGCTCGGGCCCAACTGCTACACGGCTTATTCAAATACATGTAAAACGCAGAAACACTTTTCTGAGATGACACCTGGACCGATTTTAATGAAATTTGTTGCATTTGAGAGAGAAAATTAAATTGTAGTGACTGTATGAAGCATAATTTTGATTTAGGCCCGAATTTTGTTTAAAAACTTTTCAAGAATTCGAAAGGTCGGGAAAATGGAACCTACAAGTTTACAAATTAATAGCTCTGCATCAAGCACAGGTATCGCGGTTCTGTAAACACCATCTTTTAGAACATTCGAAGCGGACACATTTGATATGTCAATTTGTATCTCAGTGGATTTGTTACGTTTGGTACACGGGTTCTGCAAAAGCTGTATTTCCATATTAATAATTTTTTTTTAGATTCGTGTGTAACATATCAATCTTGTCCGCTTTAGATGTACTATTACATGGAACTCACAGAATGGTGATATAATTTTCTATTGCTTAGTTACAGAATTGTAAACATGATAGTTTTGTTTTTTGACAATTTGCAATTTTTCCCACTTTTTAAATAAAAATATGACGACCTAAATGAAAAATTCGAAACCAGCTCTCACTAGAATTCAAGTTTTTTCTTTCAAATGTAACAAATATTGTTAAATTTGGTGCAGTTGTTCCGAGAAAAAAGAATTCTCCTTTTACATGTACTTAGATTGTAGGGCCCGAGCTACATAAAGCTTAGCTTGACTTCATATCTGCTTTAGTGTCCCTTTAAGCGCAAACATCGTCGTGGCCGTGAGGGACATTGCAGGCTAAGTATGCACCATTGAGGTTAAACGCGCCTTGCTTTCTCACATATTTTGCCTCTTTCTGGGAAAGTGTATGGTACGACAAAGTTTCGCTTATCTTCGTCTCACATTCGGAACAAATTTGGAACGTTGCGTTTTCCGTTCCCTTTAGCGTCGTTCTCCATATTGTCACGTGGTCGTGACGTCAAAGAACACAGTAGCAATACTGTGAAAGGCAAAAACTAGCTTTTATTGGGCGAACCTGTGCCCACAAAACACGCTACACTTAAAGCACAACGAGAGCGGCGAACACAGTCGGCGATCGTCGTAAATCTGATCAGCGGGTCAAGCGCGTCTGCTTTTATACAGCAGTCGTCGAATGTTCTAGACTAATCGTTGGGATCCGCATGCCTTCTACAAAGTTCTACATCATTCGCGTCAATCGATGATATCAGATAACACAAGGTTCGGTGACAACAGACAGCGGATAGAAGCATCGACAACTTTCCAGAAACTTCGCACAAACGCAGGCGCGTCCCGCGCTGTGCGATAACATTTGCTAGGCGGCAAAACATGTCGCCCAATAAAGATAAGTACACGTGTCATTACCCCCCTCTTAAATGCATTGACCCGATGCATTTAAGAGGGGGGTATAGTGATTTACACATGTGATTTACGTGACAATATTGACGGGTCGAAGCGAGACGAGATCGCCGCCATACCAGTGGCTTGGATTTGTTCGGATGTGTTGCATGCCTCTGGCAGCCTGCACCAGAACACATCCTCCATCGTTCGCGGTACCTCACGTGCTATAACTGTTAAACCACTCATTGGCTGACAGGCACGCACGAACCCATCGAAGCGCTTAAAGACGCCGGAGAGTAATGCATCAATTTTGACGTCATGACTGCTGATTTACATGTGAGTTTTATTACGTACGAAGAACCCACATAAATTTGGGCGCAATATATCAATGTTGTGGGCATGGAAAGAAAAGGATTGACAAACACAAAGAAACATGTGGTATGGCTTCTTTGGACGGACATCATCTATGCCTGCACGGGGTCTCTTAAATTTGGAAATGAGCTGGTATTACACTAACTTACTTAGGTATGCAGTATCTGTGCTAAGCAGATCCAGCTCCATACTACGGCATCCCGGAAGTAAATTTCCTCGAATCTTTTTTCCAGACAAGAGTCAAGTGGGATACGTTGTAAGGACTTCTGGAGGTGAGACTATTCCGGCATCTTACATCTATAGAAATGCCATAAAAAGGCCTGCATAAAAGTCAGCGCAGCGTGCGGGAATGCTAAGCATCTTTTTTGAGGCTCCAAAGTAAATAAATAACATTATCCGCGCTACCTTTAAAGCAGTTTCATATATATGTATCCTCAGTTCTTGAATGCCCTGTTCATGTAAAACGAAAACTTTTTTGCAGCTAGGTGTTTCGATATTCGTATTTTACAGCAGTACTTCGTCAAGCTTCGTCAGGCGCAATCGGCAAGAAAGGTCACGACCTCACGGCTTCACTGATCACATCTTTCTTTTCTTTTTATTTATTTTGTACGTGTGCTTACATGAAGTTGACATCATACTTTATTTAAATGGAACGCGCGTCACATCACCAATATTCAGGATGGCCAGGATGAGCAAGAAACAAGCAATTTTTTGTGGTGCATCAGTACAGATTTCTTTCTCCACTTTTGATACGAACCAAAGATGGTAATTAAATAAGGCTTTATGAATCGCTGGTTGCGCTCTCACAGTTAGCTTTCACTGAGATTGCTGGTACCAATGTAGTCGCTTGGTTCAAAACCCGCCGAAAGGGTAGCGCTACTCAGAAATTCTGTGATATATGACGCTAGGGGGACAGTCGCCATTTCGGCGAGAGTCTCCCTGCTTCTTCCAGGTAAGTTTGTCGGCTCACTCGGAAACAGCTTTGGGGCACCGAGCTATATCTCAGTTTTCGGGTGTTGTGCGGTTTCACACCACCTAATGCTACTTTCTTGTTATGGTTGAAGCAAATCAGACATCCTAAAGGTCCCTTATATATGGCGGACCCATACTAGTAGCTCGCTAAGGAATTCCGACAGTAACGCTCGTAGATTTCAAATATTTAGGGGGTCTAATATTGGCATCACTGGTGCTACGGCTCCATCCCGCGTTCCTCAGTGCAGCAGACAGATACTCTACCCATTTGGCATAGCTATTTTGAAATTCTCTGCTACATCGTACCGCCTCCGGCATTCACCAAGTTTGACACTTAAACAGCACCCAGAATGGAGTGTCATCAACGGTAGCGGACAGTGTTTTAACGCTTTCTCTACGATAACTTGCCGCGCTACGTACTCCAGCTGGCGTAACCTTAGTCTAGGGAGTCTCAATGAGTGCACCTAAGTCCATTGCACTTCGGTATATTTGTGTAATCGCGTATCATCCCTATTTCAACGCTGCCTGCGCACAGTGCCCGTGAAACGAGCTTTAGGCAGGTGTTCGAGGGTGACGACAAACTCGTTCCCCACAAATGATGGATCTGCTCAATTGCCACTTGCGCAACTGGAGACATATTAAAAGACAATACAATTCGAAGAACTCACTTTGAAATTGTAACCGATCTTCAACACGTTCTCGACAAGAGTGCCTCTTCGGTGGGAGGGTTAGCCTGTAGCGTAAATTGTTAGAACGCCAGTGCCCAGTTGCTTATAAGGCTAAGAAAATATTAGCAAGCGCAATACCTAGATGGAAAGACAAAACTGCCAACCCTGTCCCTATTGGTGTTTATTATAGTTAGCAGAAAGCAGAGAAAATGTCAAGTCGATAAACAAAATTGAAACCTATATGGTGATAAAATATTGTGGCCCTTTCTTCCCGCTTTCACCTAAAGATGTTCGCCACGGACGCCCTCCAAGAATAACGTTTGGGCTTTGAGCGAACGTAATGCTAGCTGCTCTTGAAGGAGGAATAGTTTTGATGTACGCCTATATGGCGTTTGCTGCTTAATTTCTGTGATGCTGTTGTGCTGTTTCTTAACAGCCTTGTGTTCTGTTGTAGGGAAGCGCCAGGGAGTGGAAGAGGCATACCGAAGGGCCCTAATAAAAACTTACGCTGCACCCATGTTTTCTTGTTTTTTTCGCAGATGTGGAAACGGCATCTCAACTGGTGGCAGATGGAAATACCCAATTGCGAACACCAAAATCTGTTGGGCCCCGATCCACGCAAATTGAAAATCCTGCTCGTGATGTTTCTTTTTGTGAGATGCGCTGCAATAAACTTGGCCAAAATATTTTATTTTGGAGTGTTCCAAAAGCAAATTACAGAAAGATAGTTAATCATTATAGACGCGTACGAACAGTCTTAATTATACTATATACAGTTATGTTCAAATGAAAAAAAAAATACGTGAAAAGCTACAAGTCATATTCCTCTTTCACATTATCTAATATGAATAAGACTAGTGTAATCCAAGTACGCCTAGTTTTGGAGTGGCATGCAATAACATTGCAATATGCGATCATGGCAACGCTTGTGATGTCATTCTGTTACATTAGCCGAGTTCTAAATTTATTCTGCCAGTGAGCATTTCAAATCACTGCGGTAGTGCATCGGCTCTCGGACCTCTGCTAGTAATGTTCTGCATGGTTTTTATGCATGCGTTTCTAATATTTTTCTGCATTACGTATCCTTGAGGTATTGAATCTCCAAATAATTGTTCAGTATCCTTTTCAGTATCCCCAGCCAACTAGTTCAAAGTGATTGTGCTTAGTTGAAAATTACTTTCGTCACCACATTCCGAGAAACAGCAAGGAAGTGAGTAGGTCATGAATGTGCAAAAATAAGCACACTTCTATTCAAGCTTTTATTCCAGCATGTGAAGGTATGGGAGCTAACCAGCACAGAGAAAAATATATGCAAATATAATTAATAAAGACAATGATGTGTCATGATAACCTACTGACTGAGGGGTTGTGATTTGATGGTTATGCGTTTTCAGGATGGAAAAATGCGCTACAAAATATAGGGGTTTCAAATTATATTTTTGTCTCATATAATTCAAAGAGCAAATGATTCTCCGCGAATACTTTTCAAAGATATTTGAGAAGTAAACGCAAGTGCACAATGCCCCGCTTTGTTTTATTTATGGCGTTGCAAACACCGTTTCGTCGCTGACACAGAGAGAGAGAGAGAGAGAGCGAGAGAGATAGAAAAATGAAAGATGGGAATGTTAACCAGGTTGCACCTTGCTTGCTACCCCATTGTTCGAGAGAGTGAAATGATGAGAAAAAAAACTGACAAAGCAGAGGTAGATGAATAAAAATGTAATGCGCGGGCAACACATATAATGACAGTACTGCGCAATGAGTGGCATTCTCAGAGCTGAGACTTCAGTCAGACATGTTCACAGTTGCTCAGATAAAGGTCGAATTCATGGTAACATTGTTCTTTTTTTCTGGTTAAAAGTTTTGCCGCTAATTGGGCACGAAGCAGCATGAATTATGTGGTTTTTATTGGTGAAGGAAGTGCCATAGGTTAGCATTTACTTTATCGTCTTGTGGCAAAAGCAGACGTTGCACCAGAAACGCTCCATCATGCCGATAAAGAAACAGTGTTTGTAATAACGACGTCCAACCAATAGCAACACAGTGAAGCTGAATCGCGTAGCGATAGACCACGCAATAGTACAAGACTGAATGAATGGTCAAGGGAGTGCACTCTCGAGTTGGCCCATTCCGATCAAGTCCACCGTTCCTATGCAATTGGATGAGGTAGTATACGAAGTTGTCCATAGTGCATCAAAATTTTACAATGTCACAAGCACACGCTGGACATGGTATTCAGCAGAACTCGCGCCCGCTGCTACTCTTTCGTTGCCGATTGTGCCGCAAAGATCCGACAACCAATAAGTTTAATTATGGGCCTGTTTTAAAGAGCCGGCTAGTGAGGTTCTATTATGCGCCTATTTTCGTCAGGACAAAGGCATCTACTTTTGGGTTCTCCCTAAAAATTTCTCTGAGTGGAATGAATTTCTGTAAGTACCGCTGATGCCATCCATTTTGTGCCTGAATGGGAGCGTGGCTTTGCGCCTAATAAATATAATAACCAAGTGTGTGTTTAGTTTCTGCATTTCTTTTGAATGTTTGGTGGCTTTTTTTCTTGTTCTGTTTTCTACGATTCAACGACCCTCCTGCTGAGACCACAGAAGTTGTTAAGAGGACGTATAACTCAATAAATAAACAATCGTACCACCTGTTCACATGAGCCATGCTGCAGGATTGAATCCAGTTTAAGCAGAGTGGCCTACAAATCTCTGAATATGGCCCACGGTCAGGGTGCTGCTGCTGCGTGCAGCAAACAGTGCGTCTCAAATTCACAAGTTCCGATTTGGTTGATGCTGCGCCATGGTAAAACTTCAGTCTGATCTACTTTGATCATGACGCGCTGATTACAGCACCGGACGAACTAGCTGTTTTAAATAGCAGAGCGATCTGAGCATACTTGCACACAAGAGCCCATCTGACGTAAGTGCTGTAAAGCGACGCGCTTAAAAGCCAGCCGCTGGAAGTCGACCTTCTTTCAAACAGAATGAACATCAAATTTTATGGGATGTTTTCTCAGACACGCCATGGCAGTAGATAGTGGAGACAATCAAAAACGTAAAGCCAGATGTAAGTGACGCTTGATGTGCAGTCACAATAGCGCAAAATGAAGTGCTCCATCTTCGCGTTGGCCGAGAGGGTCAACGCGAAGATGATGGCAAGAGTGGGCACGAAGCATGGGGTATGTGCATTCTGAGTGCACTGACGAGTATGTGTGTTCAAAACTCTCTGTTCATCGTGCTTTAATTAGCGTAGAGTGGTCTCAGTAAATTTTCATTCCAAGCAGCCAAGGCACTCAAGTGCGACCTTTGGGGTGCTGCCCCTTGGATGCCACGTGTACTTCGCTCGTTATTGCTATGACAATTGTCTCACGGGCACTACAGCCACACGAGTCAATAAGACCGAATCAAGCATTCACATAGTGGTTGTCTGACCAGCTATGCGACATTCATAGAATGGGTGTAGAATGCTCTTAGTCATTCGAGTGTTTCATCTGTAAAGCTTCACCCTATAAACATTTTGCTTTTGCCTCATTGGAATGGCCAACAGCCCCACGTGAGACACATGCAACATCGACGAGACGCTCGCACATGTTGTCTGTCTCTGCTCGCGCTATAGTGCTCATAGACAAGTTATGTGCAGAGTAGTGGACCAGTTGGACAATCGTCCACTATCAAAACTAAAAGCTTTAGGCCAATGCTCCGAAAGAACATCCGCGTTGAAGGCCTTACTCACGTTATTAAGGTTCCTGCGGTCTACAGGGCTTCACGACATACTCTAAGAATGCCACCCCCTACCACTCTGTAGTGTACGCGTTTTGTTAGTGCTTGTCTCTCTTTCTTTCTATCTCCCCCTTCCATTCTGTTTCTCTTTTTACCCCCTTAACCCTTCTCCCTGCGCAGGGTAGCCAACCGGAACTACCTCTGGTTAACCTCCCTGCCTTTCTCTGCATTATCTTATCTCTCTCTCTAGCGTGGGCGCTGCGATATAGCCTAGGCAGTGGCACCATCTATGAGCCGTTGCTCTACTTATTCGAGCTGAAATTCTGTGCGGTACGCGAGGTGTACGCTCAGTGGCATTTGCTTGTGGGGGTGTTCGGGCTGCCATGGTCAACTTAGTGTGACATGGCATCTTCTGTTTTGTAAACAGTTATATATATATGACACGTAATGAAGAGATTTACTTTGGAATGGCCGGAGTTTCTACTAATGATGAGGCAGATAACATGTGTTATGGTCAACTGCAGACATTTCGAGGCAGTTATGATTCCTGCGACCATGCCTGCGTAGAAAAGCACACTACAGAGAATATTCCTGCTGATTAAAATTAGTAACTATAATGCTGGACAGAAAGATGTAAACAAACAAAACCAAATGACGTCGAGCGTACGCCACTATAATTTATTAATGCACGTGCCCAAATAAAGCCCGCTCTGCTATTTGAAACACTAGCAAGATATTGAAAGCAATGTTGTTCTCGCCGGGAAGAAATAACTCCTCAAATTAAAGATATTGAAGAACCCGGTATAGTATCGGTCGTCTCTTTCCTCACTGCGAAGTTTTTTATGCAAGTCACTCTGCGATGCGCGTCATCTACTTCTTTCGCAAAAAGATGAAATCATACATTGTCATTGCTCTGCGATCACACGCATAATTATATTCAAAAAGTCTTGCGACATCCGAATATATATATTTTTGAGGGGTTCGTACGCGGCGGCGTCACAATAACACGAGAACTACAAGACATTCAGCGCACACCGTGATACGAGGTCCGCTTTTGCTTCAAGGCTGAACCGGGACGGGCTGTTTCTCGGCGTGGCCGCTAGGTGGCGGGCATTTAGTTGGAGTCGTTGGAGGACTTCGCATGTGCTTGCTGCGGTAAAGCTAGGGAAACGACGGAGCATGTTTTATTAGAATGTGAAGACGTCTACCCATTGGCCGATTTAGGCACCACTGGCTTGCTTGAAGCCCTTGGGTTCAGCGGGAGCAGTGGTTAAGCAAACATATCCGTAATAGGCATTAGTAAGAGGCGATTGGAGGATGGGTGGAAGAAAAGTAGGGAAACGACAAAAGACGGAGACGTACAAAAGCACAGTTCGTAATAGGGGATCAGAAAATTTGGGCATGGTAGTTCATAGTGTTTTTTTTTTCTTTTTTCATTGTTTACCCTAGGTAGGACATTAGGCAGTATAATAGCAAGAGCTTAGTGGTGCAACCCACGGCCCCGTTCCAAAGGGGACGCTCATAACATCCATCCATCCATCCATTGTCAGTATGAAACAACTAAAGCAACCACCGCCGCCTCTAGCGGCATTTGGTACGTAAGAGCGCTACCGACTGCTTGGTGCATAGATCCGAGCATGGGCACGGCATGCAGCATCGCCAAAATAAAGCTAGGGCCGTGATAGGGCGCCTGGATCTTACAACGCGATATCGTTAGAGCGCACGCTCGATGAAAAACCATCAGTTTCAAAATAAAAAAAAGGCCACTGACTTTTCTGCTCGTTTATTTTGTTAAAAGCTTCATTAAATCGGGTTTTCTATATTAGAGTGTCGTTAATTCGGCTAGATGACAACATTGTAACTCCAGGGTACCTGCCGAGGAATGTAAACTTCTTTGTTAGATCGGGAATGTCCTAAAATCGGGTCTCGTTAGATCAACTTTTAGCTGTTGTTGCTGCACGTAATGTGTTGGCATTTATGGAGACGGCGGTGGTGGCGGTGGAAGTGATGGCCTTTAGTCCATCTTTCAGGACCCATAAATGCATAAAATGATTACGTTTGTAGCGTACTACTACGTGCCACAATGATCCGGTCACGAAAACACGATGACGGCACGATGAGCACGCTGACTGTGCGCGAGCAGTGGAACCGGCGGAATCAGGCACGCACGGCGTGAGCTCGACTAAAAAAAATATGCTTTATGGACACCAGGCACCAGCGTCTGTCTGGTTTTTCTTCAACCACAAACTGGTGACTGCGGACTTCGCGTCATCGGTCTCAGCTCCGAGTGTCTCAGCCGCTTCGCTGGGCTTACCGCTACAAGGAACTCGAGCACTGCTGTCTCCGCAGTCCGCCTTCTATGCAGTCTGCCACGGCCTCGGATTCTCCCGGTCAAGTACTGTCCTCCGCGCCACTGCCCCGCGATCCCGAGGTCTCCACTCTCAAGCTCCCGGAGACTCTCACTGGCTTGGCGCTCTTTAGCCATACCTGGCCCTTGCGCCACTAAACACTACACATTCATTCATTCATTCATTCTCCCGAAGTTCTGGTCATCGGATTCAGAACTTTGGTTAATTACCATCCATACTTAGTTCCGTGGCCACCGCCTCAGTTCGCAGTTGGCCATGTTCGATCGTACCACGTGTCGTTAGAGCGCTGCCACCTACTACTGGTGCGATTGTTGGCGATGTTCTGTGCAGCCCGCCCATCGACCGCGCCTATGACCACCTTAAGGTGACACTCATCCAGCGCACCACTGAAACAGAGCAGCATCGATTACAGCAACTTCTTAGATTGGGGGAGCTTGGTGACCGCAAACCTACCGACTTATTGTGTCGTATGCAACCCTGGAATTGAGACCTTGCTGCTTCAACTGACAGCGCAATTTCCCGGGAACGTTTCCTGTAGCGCCTTCCACCGTAGGTGCGCTTGATCCTGAGTGCGTCTCCGTTCTTGACGTTGAAATCTCTGGCACAGTTAGCCGACGATATTAACGATGTCAATTTTGGTGGTGGTGGTGGTGGTGGTGGTGAATTGTAGCAACAGGTGGGATTAGCCTGGCAACCAAGGCCGGCAACTGCTTCACTCGACCGTCTCTTACAATACCGCTGAAGGGTTCCAAATATGTCCATCAAACCAGTCTCTCTTAAGAATTCGATAAGGAGACGTGAAGTTTATTTGCGGGCTATAACTGATCCCTCGGGAAATATAAGGTAGTGCAGACACGCATGCTCACATCGGCCTTAAGCGTATCTTTCTCTGAATGTTTGTCATGGCGGTCGTGCGCCAACGCATCATTGCAGCTGAGCTTCTCTGGCACTACAAGCTCGTCGTCGACGTGCGGCACAGCTGCATCTTGGACTAAGAGACGAACTTAACCGTCTCAAAAGTTTACTGTGCCATCTGATTCCAACTTGCGCCTGCAAATTTCCAAATTTCATCACCCAACCTAGTTTTCTGCCGTCCTCGACTGCGCTTCCTTCTATTAGCATCCATTCTGTAACTCTAATGGTCCACCGGTTATCTATCCTACGCATTACATGGCCTCCCAAGCTGCATTTTTTTTCTTAATGTCAATTAGAATATCAGCTATCCCCGTTTGCTCTCTGATTAACACCGCTCTCGTCCTGTTTCTTAAAATTAAGCCTAACATTCTTCGTTTCATCGCTCTGTGCGCGGTCCTTAACTTGTTCCCGAGCTTCATTGTCAACCTCCAAGTTTCTGCCCCCCTTGTTAGCATCGGTAGAATGCACTGACTGTACACGTTCCTTTTCAACTGAAGTTTCCCGTCAGGATCTGGTAATGCCTGCCGTATGCCCTCCAACCCATTTTTATTTATCTGTAAATTTCTTGCTCATGATCACAGTCTCCTACGAGTAATTGACCTTGGTAAACTTATTCCTTTACAGACTCTATAGGAGAACTGGTGATTTTGAACTCTTGTTCTCTTGCCAGGCTTTTAAGTATTACCTTTGCCTTCTGGGTAATAAGCTTCACCTCCACTCTTGTACTTTCTCTGTTGAGGTGCTCAATAATTTGTTAAAGTTTGTCCCCAGCGTTACTGAACCGGACAATGTCATCTGCAAACCGAACGTTGCTGAGATATTCGCCGTTGATCCTCACTCCTAAGCATAAGACATAACAAGCTGCAATGAGATGTACAAGTGTGCCACTAAGATTCAGCGGCACGCGCTTCTTCCGCAGTGGCGTACTGGCGTGGCCGCCCTCATGTGTCGCAAGAGCATGCGCACTGCTCCGTCACCCGCCGCCGATAACCGGCGGCACCACCGCTGCGACTGTGACGTTAATGCGCAAAGCTCGCGCGTCCGCTTTTCAGCGCAACAACAGGTGGCGCGACAGCCATTATTAAACTTAAAATTTGCAGACACTTATGACTGCTTGTGTGTGCGAATACGACATCGGAACGTCATAAACGCGCTCATTTCACACGCTCATGACGTGGCACTACCTCCTCCGCACCGTCACGTACGGCGCGCAATGACGCACGCACTAGTCAAAGAGATGGATGTGACGTGGCGTGTGCAATTAGGTACGCACTAGGCACACCTTCAGTAAGCCAGAACTGAGGAGCAGCCGCGGCTTCAGGGAGGCGTGCTCGTCTCGCACTCCTAGAGCCGGGTCCCTCACCCAAATGTACCGTATTTTGTTTTCCAAACCACGGTTTTACCTTGTTTGCAGGAAACTCCATGAGAAGTGTGACATCGATCAGGGAATTTTCAAAGTGTTGTTACGGCATTCGGCGTCGGCCATTTTCGGTTGCGGCGAAGCTTCGCCAAAAGCACAACCAACATAGGCACCAAAAGTTTTCGCCTCAGAACTACTACACTACAAACATCGGGAACTCGTTTCTTCCGTTTCATTTTGTGTTCACGAGTTTTTCTATGTGCCGTCAGATGTTGTCTTTTGTGGTACTAATTTTCATATTTAAGAGTTGGAGTTGTGCTTTTTCTGGTCAGGTGCCCACACATATAAATATGTTTTCGTTTTCCGTTGCGGCCGTTAGAAAGCGACGCTCCCGACGCCGCTGGACTTCAAAGAACGCTGATGCCTCTGTGAAGAGTACGCCCCTACCGACAACACCTCCTTTTTCGCCCCCTAGGCTTGGGGCAATTCAATGCAAATCTGACAAGGTCATAGCGGGGAACAATACAACTTGGTCCTCACGGCTAAAGCAACAGCCAAAGCCATAAAAATAGCGGAGGTCACAACCGAAGGCACAGCTGATGCCACAGCCGATGCCACAGCCGGAGTTGGAGCTACGTTAAGTGATACAGCTGCGCACGGCTGTAGAGTGCACAGCGCGGGTTCCTGACAAATTGCCCGAAGAAAACCGGCAAGTGGTTATGATGCTCCGGTCTCTGAGGAATGCTTTTAGAATGCTCTTAAATAACCTGCACACTCCATCAGCGTGAAATGCATTGCAAGTGCTGGATGCTCTAAATTCAGTACTTGCAACTCTTGAGTAAGCATCATGGCACATCCGCATCATTATATTTGCACTGAAGTCAGAACGGCTGGCGTTTAGCTAAAACATATACTGCCACCCACTGCAACGTACTGCTGAGGCCCACAGGCTCATTGGTCTTCGCTGGTAACTTCAACGTGCATCACCAGCTAAGAAGCACCAAGATTAGCTTCAGACAGCATAATGACGGCAGCGTAACGTATCGACGGAGCACTTGCTCTGACTTGACTGATTTCCAGGCACTTTGCTGCGTGCACAGACAGTGATCCCTCTATCCCGTTTTTCTATTTCTGTTCCCCTTTCCCTTCCCCCAGTGTAGGCTTGCATACCGGACGCTCGTCTGGTTGCCTTTCCTCTCTTTGCTATCTCTGTTTTCTTTCACTGTGTAAAACAACGTCAATTGACGTTATCACTTCTTTTTATATTCTGCCTATTTTCTACGTCTGTATATTCCGTGAGGCAGCTTAGTGCATTTGTGGTCTGGGCATCAAGCATTTACTAATAAAAAAAATATGTCGCCGCTTATTTGGAGAGTTTCGCTGTGACTCACTATTTCGCGTGTATAGTATGAGTCAGAAGCCTTACACATACCTGACACAAAACATAATAGTGAGGTTATAAGAGGCGTTCATAAAACATAATAGTGAGGTTATAACAGGCGTTCTGGCATTTTCCAAATACGCCACAATAACCTGCTTCCAACAATAAATTAACTATTTATGTTTTGTCTGTAGATTTTGCTATTACCGCGCCATTTCAAATGTACTGCTTCTTCCTCACAGCATGTTCTCATAAGAGCAAATGCTCCAGCATATTGAATTCGTCTACAGTGCAATGTAGCACCTATCTAGGAATAGATCTGTTCAGTATCCACGAATAACGCCATAAAATGCAGCCAGCTGCGCTGTTGTAGAGCTGACATCTGAATGTAGCTTAGTCGACTCACGTACACGTGATGTCTGAATGACGAAGTGGAAATAAAACAATGAGCGTGTTTTGCGAAAAAAAATATATGTGATCTTGTTTGTGTGTCTGTCAGTGTCAAAAGCCCATTTGCATGGTGGCGTTTTCTAGAATCCTCTTCTAGAAAGCTTCTCCGTTTTTGATGTACTAAAACATACATATCTAAGATATGTTATAAGGAGAGATTTTAGTTGCAAGCCGCAGTCTTTGCTGGGACAATTACTGGGCGTTAAGCTCCCTATATAGAACAACACTGTTACAAGCATTTAGGTCTCCAAGGCCATGCGCATCTTCACAACTGGTGAGTATGAAGTTTATTACTAGATGGATGTTGCAATGTGCTTGCTTTGCCGTAATCACGCAAAATCTGCTAAGACAGAGTACATGCATAATCTCACATTGAGGGCTAACGCCTGACACTTTGGTGGTCAGACCTACTCTTTGACAATAAGCAGACAATGAATAAATGTGCACAGAAAACGCAAGAGTGTACACATTGTGAATTGCCACACGACGCTTGTGGCTATGGCTGGTTGCAATCAGAATCAGAAGCTTCGCTGCCTAGGATGTATGGGTTGTTTGAATGGGCATATAGCTGCCAATTTTTTTGTTCTGTTTCTCCTGCCGTCTAATATGAATTCGTATGTCATGCGGTTGTGGTCGCCTGGCTCAATGTGAGCAGCTTTCTTTGAATCCCTTCCACTCGATAGTGATTCTTTATTGCTGGGTAGAGCGTAGCATACATCGCATTGGCTCTTATTGCTCTGCGGAGATTGGAGATTTCGGGCCTGCAATACTGAAAACGCCTTCCTTAATGTGCGAAAGGTCAACAGCTATTAAAAAAAAATCATGTCCATGCGGAGGATCGCCAGGGGGCGCCGAGAAGTGCGGACACGCAAACATCGGCTCCCGTTTCCTCAAATGTTTTCGGTGGTGCAGTACGCGAAAACGCTTGAACACTGTGCATCATTCGACGCAGTTTGTTGCGGGGATCAAGCCGATACCGGATTTATATCGGTAGGTGCTTTTCTGGAACGTTTATACGACCTTGAACTTTTCGCCACGCCGGGCGGAGCTAACGCTAACGGGTCAACGCCGGTTAGGAATACGGGCTAGGCCTTGGCCTAACTCCGGGGTGGTGGGGCACCATGCCCGAAGTCGAGATGGTGGAGGGGGTGGAAATCACCCCCGAAGAAGCAAGGTGCCCCGGCTGGACCACGGCAACGGGCAAGACTAAGAAGGCAAGGCAAGAAACTTCCAAGTCGACGCCGAGCCCGGTAAAGCAGGGAGGCGGCAGGGGCGGCCGCCGCACGGCAGCCCCGCGGAACGCGCTGAAGAAGCTAGCCGCAGCCTCAAGGCTCCCGAGACTGCCACGGGACCATATTCGTGTCATCGTTCGGCCAAGGGGTGGCCTCGACGTGAAAAAGATAAGCACTATTAGAGTGGCACAGGCGCTGGCTATGGCGGCGGCGCTTTCACCCGACGAGGTTGGCGAAGACATCGTCTGCCCAAATAGCGTGCAAAACATCTACGTCGTCTCAACACCAGAAGAAAGGAACGCGCGTGCTTACGCGATGGTTCAACAGATACACCTGCGCGAAGGGGTCTTTGAAGTGGCCGCGTACATGGCCGCCTCGGACAATACATGCAAGGGTGTTGTGAGAGGCGTCGAAGTCGAGTTCAACGACGCTCAGCTCCGGGCAATGATCGTACACCGGCGGAACCCCACCGCGTTGGAGGTGCGTCGCATCAAGAACACCACTACGGTAATCGTCCTATTCGACGGACTGAGGGTGCCGAACTTTGTCATGTGTGGGGCAGGCATGCTGCCCTGCTCTCTATACAGAAGGCAAGTTGATGTGTGCTACGGTTGTGGGGAACTGGGCCACAGGGCCTATGTATGTCCGACCCCGAGTGTGAAGAAGTGCAGGGGATGCGGAGCCACATCCCCCACTGAAGGCCACCAGTGTGAGGCGAAATGCGGCATATGCGGCGGCCCTCACCCAACGGCTGATCGTAAGTGCGCGCAACGCTTCCAAACGCCGTATGTCGTCAGGCAGAGACGCCGGAGGCGCTGGCGGAAGAAAACTGGCGACACCAAGAAGGCCAGCAACGCGGCACGCGAGATGAGCCAGGCACTGACGTCAGCGCTACGGAAGAGGAGCTCTTCGAGGGGACGCTCCCGCTCGCGCAGTCTTTCCCGCTCTAGAACGCGCTCCCGCTCACATGAGCGCTCCGTGCAACGAGAGCGCTCTCAATCTAGGGGCCGCTCCAAGTCCAACGTGCGCATCGCAGGAGGTCCCACCTGGGCCGACAAAGTGAAACAGACGAAGCAGACGGGCCGGACGCAACACGCCGCCGCACAGGAGAGCGAGCGGGCGCATGATCCCAGTATCGCGCAGTTGATGAACGAAAACGCCAGCCTCAAGGAGGAAATCCGGAGAATGAAGGCCGACTTTGAGGCCTTCCGAAACGCCAGCGGCGTTCAAGCGGCTGCGCCAAGGCAAATGTCTACGGAAGAAGGGGCCACAGCAAGAGCGGTCAAGCGCAGAGCCACCTCTTCCCAGGGTACTGTTGAGGACGTGAGCACGGCGGAGGCTGCCATGCAGAGGTCTTTGGACCGCATGCAAAAATCCTTTGCCGAGCTGGTACAGAGTAACCAGGCCCTTCTACTCCGAGTGCAACTGCTTGAGAACGAGCTTGCCAAGCGATGTGACGTACATAACGGCGACGCCGCCAGGCCGGAGGCGGTGTCCAGTGAAATGCCACAAGACAACCAGCAGTCGTGGGCTGACGAGCAAGATGGCATCTCAGCCCAGCTCCGGTCCAACATGCGCAACCATGGCCAGACCGGATAGTAAGCTCATCGTGTGGCAGTGGAAATGCGCCAGCTTTCGGAGGCGCAGGCCTCAACTGGTGCAGTTCAACAAGGCCCGGGAGCCGCAAGAGAGGCCCCACGTCATTTTGCTACAGGAAACAGGAATGGAAACGATTTCCCTCCAGGGGTACCGAGCTGTCTCCTCGTTGGCGGAGAACGGGCTCGGCATCGCGATACTTATTGCAAATAAGTGCGCCTTCCAGGAGCACGATCTCCGTCTTGGCAACACCAAGCTTGAAGCGTTGCTCGGCGAGATCATACCAAACAGTTGGCTCAAGAACAGCGTCTACGTTATCAATGTGTACTGCTCGTTTAGGGACAACCGGCAGACCTTCTACAGCCTAACAACCAAGGCATCGTCCAAGGCGAGGGAGACGCCGCTCGTTCTGGCTGGAGATTTCAACGCGCCGCACGAAGCCTGGGGCTACGTGAGAAGCATTCCCAAAGGCTGCAGACTCCTGCAGGCAGCGACTGACAGCTCCCTAGAATTGATAACCGACCCCCCTTACCCCACACGCATGGGAAATTCGGTCTCGAGAGACACCACCCCAGATCTGGCCTTCTTCAAGAACGCGCCGGGAGCAGAGTGGCACAACTTACAAGAGAACCTGGGAGGGGACCACTACATCGTGGAAATCTCCCTACCGGTCAGCGCGGCCCCGCAGAGGTCCTTCGAAATAGTCGACTGGGACGCCTTCCGAAAGAGAAGGAAGGACGACCACGATAAATACGAGTCGTTTGCGGACCTCGTGGCGCAGCTCAAGAAGGATGTAGCTGCGGTCACCAGGACCATCGAAACAGACCTCAAGCTCGATCGCATGGACGCTCGATTGGCGCACCTGCTCGAAGCCAAGAATTCCCTCACGGCCAGAGTGAAGACGCAGAAGCTGAATCGCAACCTCCGGAGAAGGATTGCGACCCTCAACCGCGAGATCGAATCGCACTGCAAGGAGCTCGGCCAGCAGCAATGGAACGAAGTGTGCGCGTCCGTCGACGGCCAGATGCGTGCGGGAGGCAAGTGGAACCTCCTCAAGCAGTTATTGGACGACACCCAGTCTAAGAGAAACCACACTCTGGCTATCGATAGACTGGTCCACAAGCTTAATAGCGAAGGCGCATCTATGAACGAAGTGATGGACGAAGTCGCGCATCGCTACCTCCCCATCGGGCAGTCCGGGCCAGAAGATTACCCGGCCTATGGCGGCAAGGCGGACGAGGAGCTCGACGCCCCCTTCTCCGTCTCGGAAGTCAGAGCGGCCCTTCAAGGCCTCAACGGAAGATCGGCGCCCGGGCCGGATTGAATCTCGAACAGACTCCTTCGAAATTTAGACGAAGGCTCGATCGAACTGCTCATCAAAGAAATAAACAATGTCTGGGAGGCCGGCATCGTACCGGATGCCTGGAAGGAAGCCTCGGTGATCCTAATTCCGAAGCCGGGCAAGACACCAGCCATAGACAGCCTGCGACCCATTTCGCTCACGTCTTGCGTGGGCAAGGTGGCGGAGCATGTCATCCACAACAGAATATCGAGGCATGTCGAGGAACGACACCTCCTCCCGCCGAATATGGTCGGCTTCAGACCCTCCCTGTCCACTCAAGAGGACATGCTGCTGATCAAGAGGCAGATAGTCGACGTGGTCACGAGAGACGTCCAAGGCATCTTGGCGCTGGACATCGCCAAGGCCTTCGACACGGTCAAGCACAAGCACGTCCTCGACTCTGTGACGAGATTGAACCTCGGCGAACGCTTTCACGCGTTCGTGAGCTCTTTCCTAAGGGATCGCAAGGCCACGATCAAATTGGGCCAGGTCAAGTCGGACGGGTACGCGCTGGGAGCCTGCGGCACGCCGCAGGGTGCGGTGTTATCTCCACTGCTTTTCAACATCTCCATGAGAGACCTATCAGTCCGACTCGACCGAATCGGGGCCGTCAATCTCAATCACGCTATCTACGCGGACGACATCACCCTCTGGTGCGGCGGTGGGTCGGACGCAGCGGTGGAGCGGGCCCTGCAAGAGGCCTTGCAAGTCCCGGAAGAATTCCTCGAGGGCACGGGACTGGTCCTCTTGCCGACTAAGTCGGAACTCTTGCTCTATCGACCCGACAGAAAAGGCCGCAAGTTCGACACGACGCTGGACCAAGTACCGATCGAACTCAGAACGAAGACGGGTCAGCGCATCCAGAGGGGGGATTCTCTCAGAGTGCTCGGACTGGTCCTCAATGCAAAGGGCAACAACGCGCAAACGATGGCGCGCCTGAGTGCGAAGACGGAGAACATGCTCAGACTTGTTTCGCGAGTGACGAGCAGGAGGGGGCGCATCAGCGAAGCCAACCTCATAAGGATCTACCACGCCTTCCTTATGAGCCACATCAACTACGTGGCTTCTGCGCTAAACTGGTCACGTTCGGAGGAGAACAAGATCGACGCACTCATGAGGAAGAGTATCAAACGAGTCCTCGGCATCCCCATGACGACCAGCACGGAGAAGTTGATGCAACTCGGGGTCCACAAGACCCTGAGCGAAGTCGTCGAAGCGCAGAAAACGGCACAGATCGTTTGCCTCTCTACCACCAAGGCCGGCCGCCGAATACTCGAGATGGCGGGTCTGGCAGCCATGGCCGAGGAGTCGTGCGCCGTCCTGCTTTGCCAGAGTGAAAGGGAAACCTTTCGAGTCTCCCCCTTCCCGAGGAATGTTCATCCACAACACAACGAGGCCCGGCGCGCAGCCAGAGCCCGAGCACTCATCAAGATTGCCCTGCAAACCCCAGAGCTCTCGTCCATTGTCGACGCGGCGCGGTATCCCGGATCAAACTCGTACGTGGCCACGGTGGTTGACCCCCAGGGCAAGATCCTGAATGCGGCGTCTATACAACGTTCGACGGCGTCCGTCGCAGAGCAAGTCGCAGTGGCGCTGGCTCTGTGCGAACCCGGGCGCACGCATATCTTCACGGACTCCAGGTCAGCGGCGATGGCCTTTCTCGCCGGCTCTGTCTCGGCCGAGGCTGCGGCGGTGCTGAGGACCCGCAAGACAGGCACGGCCCGTCATGTCATCACTTGGTTCCCGGCTCACATGGGCCGGAACGTCTCGCCCGGCTCGATCAACCCTAATGAGCTGGCCCACGACCAGGCGCGAGGTCTCATCAACCGCGCCAGTCCGAGGGGCCCGGCTTCGCAGGGGATCAACCGAACCACGGACCCGCTGCTTACTTTCCACGAGATCACTACTCATTACCAGCTGGGACGCAGACAGTATCCGGCTCCTCACCTGAGGCTGGGCAGACCCTAGGCCTCGGTGCTGAGAATGCTGCAGACGGGCTCCTTTCCGTCTCGCTCGAGGCTGAGCCACTACATTCCAGGTGTGGATCCCCGCTGCCCAGACTGCGGCGAGGAACGGTCGACCTTGAACCACATGCTGTGGCAATGTTCTGCTTTGCGCCACTCGCCTTTAAACCGGCAAGAAGACTGGGATGAAGCCGTCAAGAGCAACGACCTTCAAGTCCAGCTTCGGGCTGTCCAAAGGGCCTGCGACAGGGCTGACGATCACGGTCTTCCGCCCCCGGCGCAGCTGCGGCCCGCGACTAGGACCTTAGGACCAATTAGGACCGTAGTCCCTTAGGACCAATTAAAGTTTCTTGTCTGTCTGTCTGTCTATGTCCATGCGCCACCTCTCGGCTTGTAAGGTACAAGATTCGGTAATACGGGTAGATCAGTGACGTCACTCGTCTGTACTCCGGGCGGGTAGCGCAGAGATTACGGCGTTGCTTACCACAATATTGATTGCAGGACATCCTTGGAGGAATATATGAGAAAACGAATTTGGGATATTCACGTTTTTTTTTCTCACAGCGAAGCTCTGAATACTATTTCCGCAAAGGTTATGTAAAGTTGGAATGTTGGGTGGCACTCCATTATAGAAATAATGTTGACTGTTGTACGGCACTCAAAAAGACATCCTTTTTTTCCGTTTTAGCTAACTAGTAATCCGTATCTCTGCAGCTTAATGTCTGTTTCACCGGTTCCTTTTTAAGAGGTCAACTGCGAGGCGTCTATATGTCGCCGTTGTTTCCTGATAACGTTAGTTTCAGTATAAATTATTTTGAGTGCGTTTGTGCCACAGCGTGTGTTACCACTTTGTTTCTTACTGAGTTTGAATTCAAAACGCAAGCTTCCGTGCGAAGTTCGGATACAGTGAAGCATAGGAAATGGCTTCGATATAGCGAAGAAATCGTTCCAAATATAGCGAAGTGCATGGAAAGTCTTAGTCAGGTTTTCAGTCCCTCACCGACTATTTGGCCTTCCAAAGGGTTTGACAGCTTTCTCATAAACCGTCGCTGCCTAGGATGCATGGGGTGTTTGGATGGGCATATGGCTGTCAATTTGTTTGTGTTGTCTCTCCTGCCATATAATATGAATTCGTATGTCATGTGGTTGTTGTCACCTGGCTTAATGTGAGCAGCTTTCTTTGAATCCTTTCCACTCGACAGCGATTCCTTATTGTTGGGTAGAGCGTAGCAAACAACGAAGTGGCTCTTATTGCTCTGCTGAGATTAGAGATTTCGGGCCTGCAATACTAAAAACGCCAACCCTAATGTGCAAAAGTTCAACAGCTGTTTAAAAAAAATCGCGTCCATGCACCCCCTATCGGTTTGTAAGGTAGAAGATTCGGTAATACGGGTATAGATCAGCGTCATTACTTTGCTCAACGTCACCTCAAGAGCAGGCAAGCAGCGGATATATACCACCAAATGGTGGTGATGATCACTATTGGTGAGATGCAATGAATCCTGCCGCTACAACACATGGTGACGGCGACTACTACCGCTGCAATGTCAACCCAGTAGCTACTGCTGAAATGTAACATGTGGACTAGCGGGAAAGCTTCTGTAAGTGAAATGCGAATACGAATGACGGGCTTTTGTGTTTATGTCCATAGTAGCAACTTTTGGGAACAGTTTGACGAGAGCGACAAAGAAATACGGAGTTATTTCTTGACAGTAACCTATGCGGTACCTACGAGGGTTTCCCTCATGTGGGGCATTCGGCACAGTGTCATCGATGGCTAGCAGCTTCGCCCGTGCGAATGTGCATAGCTAGTGTAATGCCAATCATACACGGAGTGTTTAAATTGTAGGTAGGTGAGTGTCCCGCTGTGTTTTTTTTCGAACACTTAGGTCAACACATACTTGTCTGAAAATCCCTCAAAGTAGCGGCACCCACAGAACTTGCCCTATAGTTTAACCGCGCCGGTTATACTCCAGGCTTCCGTTTCATGCGGTTGCCGGAGACATGAAGCTGTGTTCATATGCGTTGCGCTCTGGCTATTGGGACCTGCAATTAAAAGTAATTGCCTGGTAAGCAATTTTGTCATTTGTAGAGCGCTACCTAATTTATTCAAGCCATCTCTGTGCAATGTCGGCAGCTTCCCCAGCATTTCGCGATGACACCAAGTTAGGTGTTGCACGGTGCACTAAACACTCCCCAGAATTATCGAGGTCGACGTCACCTTTGACTACAGCTTGAACAAAAAGATTTCCGCGGAAACGGTTGAAATATGACGTATCTCACATGCGTTAGAATAGTTTCCCAGTACGCTTTCAGAATTTTTTATCCATCTCGAGTATGCTTGATCTACAAACTTCGAAGGTTGCAAACTTAGCAAGCAGCTTAGCAAAATTGAAAGGCACTGCAGTATTGTTGCAATTAAGCAAAAATGTGATTCGAGAACGTAAGCAGAAAGCAACGAGTACGTAATATACAAGATTCATGCTGTCGCCTAATGAATATCCGCAATATTACGTAACGCCAGGTAATACCAAACGCAATGTGGACTTCTCTTTTCTAAATTCATATAAGCAGCGGAATGCATCCTAAATAAGGAAAAGTGAAGTGTGAATGAGTGCACAGCTATATAAATTTTCTGGCGCCATATTTTAATGCCTTCTGGTGAAGCGGAGAATTCTGCGAATAGAATGTGCAGAATATCGGGCACGAGAAGGGTGTTTTTACAGTAAATTCAAGAAAGTGTGAATAATGTTCACGACGGTTGCAATTTGGGCTTGCTCATAATGCATCTTCGAGGGGTGTACGGTAGCGCGATTAAAAGACGGGGCAGAAGAAGACACATGGGGACACACACACACACACAGCGAATAGCACTGTGTGTGACCTCGTGCGTCTTCGTTTGTCCCATCTTTTAATCGTGCTACCGTACACCCCCTGAATAAGCTGTACTTAATAATGAATGCACCTGTATTCAGTTAATTTTGATTTGGAGTACGGATGCTTATGTAATACTGCGCCCTTAAGGGAATATAGAAGCGAAAAAAAATTGCAGAAAAAATGTGCCTTGTTACATCACACTGGTAAAAGCTTTACGTTTTCGATTCCAGGGTGGAGTAGAAGAAAATTATTAAGTTTGCGTCTTTTGCTCAACTTTTGTCATTTGTGGACTATTTGGCATATTTAGAATAAACTTAGCAAAATAATCCTGCTTTGCAGGCAGCGCGCCGGATACAATGAGTATATCAGCATGTGGCCGGCCTATTCATGGCACCATCGCAAATTTGATATTTGATCGCACGGCATTTAGGGAGCATATTATAAATGGTGCTTGCCATATTGGTTGCTGTAAGCGACGGCTCAACAGGTCAGCTGGAAAATACGTGCACTCGTTCGAAACGTGTCACTTTGCATCAGCTGCTGAAAGCGTCATACTCTGCTCACTAATATACAAGGAAGATAACCGTTATGAAGCACAACGAAAAAAAGTACATTGGTTGGTCAACGCTATTACCTGAAAACAAAGAATCACGTTTACTTCTCCTGAACCATCTGTTACATTATTGGCTCAGCGTGTTCCCGTCTTATAGGTATACTCTCTCTTATGACACAATATGGTGACCGTATTTTAATATAAATAATTTAGGACGAAATTCTGCATATCACGCTTTTTCTGTGGAAACCTTCAGCAGCTACGCGAATGCAACTTGCAATCAAGTAATGAAGCCTTAGAAGTAAATACAAAGTGAAATATATGCTTGCCTATGTGGTGGCGACCCGAAATAACAGGAATATTTTCTTACAGCCAGTACACTCGTACTGCTCCTGATCGCGCTTTCTCGGGATGTTTCCTCGCGATCGCTGATGCCGATGGCACTCCCAGCTGGGCTCTCCTCTTCCGCGGCTGGTCCCGGTGCAGTGCTTGAAGAAAGGTCTCTCATCGAAACGAACCCAGCCACGGAGCGGTCCTTACAAGACGAAAACTCCGAGCCGGATTCGATCGTGGCGGAGGATCCACCCTTCAAGTGAAGATGTTTGCTGGACGCACCTAACGTTCGCAAATATTTGCTGCGAAATGCTTGGGGGGCTCATGACCCGTAAATAAGAATGCCTGTATTTGTGCACCTGCAGTGCATCTCCATTCACTTTTAACGCATTTTTAAACACTTTCGGGGTCTGTCTGTCTGTCTGTCTGTCTGTCTGTCTGTCTGTCTGTCTGTCTGTCTGTCTGTCTGTCTGTCTGTCTGTCTGTCTGCCTGTCTGCCTGCCTGCCTGCCTGTCTGTCTGTCTGTCTCGCCTACAAGGATAACGGCGCAGTCCGCGGTCGTAGAATACGAGCCTCAGGCTGCTGTGCTGGCTTTAGCGAGCTGCGCCATGAAAGCACTGGGTATGCGACGCTCTGTAATGAAGTTCCCGTCCACTTGCGTCACTGAGTAGGTGACACTCGATGTACGCAAGTGAGGGAAACATTCACCAAGTTTGCAGAGCCCAGCGCGCCACGCTTGTTGTGTCGGAGGCCAGGTGCGACTTCGCGGCAGCGCCACCGGATGGCGGAGCTTGTCCAAAACGAAGCGCGAGAGAGGAGCCCGGTCGCGGGCATGGCGCGTTTGTCAGCGTTCGTCGGCACCGGTGCGCCATGCATCTACTAGGTCACGCGCATGCTCCGCGCCGGTTCTGGCGTCGAGTGTTTAAGGAAAGCAAGGATGAGGAGTGAAATATGAGCGAAACATCTAAGCGACGGCGGCTCCGATAGTCAGCTAGAATTATTTTTTTCTTGAGGGAAACCTGGCGAGCGCTTTTCTGGCTGAAGCAGCATGAAAGAAACTCCACGTAACCCACTGGGCACAGTGCACCGTGCAAAATAACACATGCATGCTTACCAAACGGAACGAGCAGACGAGAGTGTGCTTGTCCACTCTAAAACCACACCAGCCACTGCTATGGATCAAGAAGCGAGTGAAGACGACGAAGGAGGGACTTGGGTTCTCGTGGCCCGAATGTGCAAGAAACAGGTCCAAGCTACGTCGAGCTTGCCACCGAACATCGAACCCGCACAGCAGGATCACCTTCATCTGACATTGCGCAATAAGAGCTCGCAGCTGCCCCCGCTACCGCTCGACGACTTGAAAGTGGTCTTCTGACCGAGAGATGGTCCGAATCTCGGTGAGTGGCCGCAGCACTTTATAGCCAAAGCTATAGGCACGGCTGCTCAATTAAATGAGAACACGCTCCACTGGCTAACCATCCACATAGGCCGAGAGCAGAACGTCGCAGTGATCAGCACACCTCACGAAGAACTAGCAGTAAAGCCGTCAGCTGATCAAGTCTATATGCTTGGAAAACAAACAGTACGAGGCTCAGGCCTATGTGGCTGCTCCGGTTGCTTCCTGCAAAGGAGTCATCTGCGCCATAGAAAAGAACACAACGCCGACAACGCTGATGACAAATGTCCGATCACCGATGGCTCAGGTCCTGCATGCAAGAATGACTGGAAATTCAGCCACGGCCATCATCACGTTCTCTGGCATTCGGGTTCCCTGGTACATCTACTCTTACGGAGCAGAATACCGGTGCTACATTCATAAACCCCGACAGCAGCTGTGCAGTGTGTGCCTCTCCACGGGTCACCGAGAGGATGTTTGCCCAACCCCGGATAAACCCCAGTGGGCTGCGTGTCGAACTTCCAACCCCTCCGAAGGACATGCTTGCACGCTGAAATGATTTCATTGTGGTGGTGAGCACCCCGCCTCTGACTCTCGATGTCCAGTAAGGTGACGCAAACCTTTTAACAAGAGCCACGCGTTCCGAGAGGTTCCGAAAGCAGCAGAAAATGGCGGAGCAACAACTACAGTGCGACAAGAAGTCCAGCAAGGTAGCGACATTCAACGGTGCAGCACCTACGACTACTGATGCAGCACGTGGTCGTCCCCGCTACCGATCCAGGGTACACAGCCAGTCCCAAATCACAGTAGGTCCAAGGTCCGCAGGCCGTCCAAGGACCATAAGCAATCACGTGGTCGAAGCCGATCTGGGAGCCGCAGCCTCACGCAGCAGAAACAGCTACCGAAAGAACCTCAGGCCGCGTGGGCGAAAACAGCCGCCCATCACACCAGGAAGGGGACATCGGTGAGTTGGTCAGCGCAGTTTCCCCCTCTTTCCTCCTCCCTTCCTTCACATCCGTTCGCACAGCAAACAAACAAACAACAAACTGTCGCCCACAGCGACGCTTTCGCTCACCCAGACACCCACAATCGCACCTGAGAAACTCCCTCACAATTCCTGCACCAAACAAGAAGTGTGCGAAATGATAGAGGAAATGGCGATTGTTTTGAGAGTGGAGATGAAAAAAATGAAGGAAAAGATCATGGCTGATGCCATGCCCATGCTACAACAGGCCATACAACAAGCCATGACTGACATGTAACAATTCATCAGTGCAACTTTTATGTCAACTTTCAGCTATCAAAACAACTCACTTCCACATGACACTAACGCCACCCGAGAACCCAGAAGGTCACACCCTTATAGCGTTCCGGCTCGTACAACAATACCTGCCCTCACCAGCGAGGTGGCATCACAGTTCCTAGCCACACAGCCTCACCCACCAGAGGTTATCGCACTTCAAGAAGTACATTGCACTCCCACACTCACTGGGTACAATGCATACACCGACAAGCATGACACCACCAAACCACCACTAGCTGCCGCCCTTGTGTCCAAACAAATCACAGTCATCGAGCACACGCTCGGCAGCTCCCCTATTCCGCATGTGCTCTTAGAAGTTGTATTTAGGAATCGATATGAATCCAACTTGTTCTTACTTAATATCTACAGTGCACCGAAATCGCGACGAGTCGACTTCGAACTACTTTCTTCGGCCGCCAGTAAACAAGCCAAAAATTGAGTATTCTGGGAGATTTCAATGCGTCCCATTCAGCCTGCGGGTACCAAACAGAAACTTCAAAAGGCCACCGTCTAGCCCACGCCATGAACCTTCATCATTTCACTCTGCTGACAGAACCTGACACACCAACCAGAACGGACAACAGCGTAAGCAGGGATACCTGCCCTGACCTAACAATGGTCAAGGGGTTGACTCAATGCTCCTGGAACAACCTAATTGAGAATCTGGGCAGTGACCACAGGATTGTAGCCACAGAAGTCCAACTGGTGGTCATAAGCACCCCAGAACGTCCAATTAAAATAACGAACTGGGACTCTTTCTGGGGCAACCTAACCAAATATCAACAACACGACGCGCCATCTCTACACGAGTGGACACGACAGCCACAAGCAGATTATAAAGCAGCCACTAAGCAACTTACTGCAACAACGGAGACACCGGATGTGGACAGACATCTGCTCCATCTCTGGGATGCTCGAAGAGGCCTGACCAAACGATGGAAGAGGCAGCGGCACAACCAAAGGCTGAAACAAAGAATCGCCCGGGTCACGGCAGAAGCTGAAGAGTACGCCACCACTTTCGCTAATAGCAATTGGCACAACCTCTGCGACTGCCTTAAGGCACACTAAGTAGTTACAAAACGTGGTCCCTCCTCAGAGCACTACTCAATCCAACGCACACAAAAACGCACACAATGAACACCGTCCGCACTCTCATCCACAAAGAACAAATGGATGACGACGCGTTCCTCCAAACACTGCAACAGAGATGCATGGCTACAGGTCACAGGCCGGAGTACTAAGACTATCCACACGACGAAGAAAGCCAATTGGACGGCGACATTACAGAGACAGAAGTGACGGCAGCCCTACATGGCATAAGACGTAACACGGCGCCCGAAGCAGACGGCATTCACCTTCCTCCTGGGAGACTGCGCTGACCAGCTCAAGCCGTCAAGAGCAGCGACGGCTGATTCGGCGGGCACGCGGAGTGGGGCTAGCCAGTGGGGCCTTGAACTAAGGGCTCCACCCTGCGAGGAAGTTGCTCAATCTCATGACAAATGCTTTTTCATTCTCTCTCTCTCAGTCCACTGCAACCGAAACGCAGACCAGGCGATCGAGAAGACGGCAAGATCAGCGATTGAAAACCTACTTGCTTAGGCGCTGTTATTGATGTATCCCAACACACAAGGCACAGTTGCGCGTTCATTACCATGGAGAAAGGCGTGTCCAGGTGTCCAGGCGATACGAACCTTGTGTAACGCTGTGGGGTGTAATGATGTAAGGATGCCGTGTATTGTTTATTTTTTGCAAAATATAATAATTTCAGATATGCTTTGAGGATGCTTTAGTTTATAAATGCAGAAAGTTTTCCGCAACATACTGTCATGGCCTAGTAGGAGACGGCATTTAGATTCCGTGCGCTAGGTACACCTGTCGATCACGGCGCCCATCTGATAGCATCATCACAGAAGGAACCCAAGGTCTCCCATTGTTTTGCCATATGGATGACACACAGCCCCATTCTAGAACGAAAATATTTGGAGGGTGCTTAAGCATCGCCTTTAAGAGTGGAAGGCAATAGCAATCAAAGATCCCTAACTGCTTCTTACGCTACGCAGCAACTGTGGCTTATAGAATCTTAATGCTTACCGGGAAACGCTGGAGGCGAACGCTATGCACGAAGGCGAGCTTCCTGGTAGAAACGTGGCCTGTTGCATGGGGCGATCTCCGAGTTAGTGCGGAACCACGGTAAAGAATAAATTATATCATTTCCAGGTTTCTGTTATTGATCTCCACTTTTTATATTTCAGTTTCAGACGGTGCGATAGAAGAGGCATGTGCTGGCGGTATTTTCTTTCACGACATTTGTTTGTGGGCTGTCGTTCTCAAAATTCTGAGAAAGAAGTTTGTCAAGAAAGTAAGAGAAAGTGTAGGCAACTTTAGTGATAGAGTGGTATGGCAATATAACCCGCATAAACAGCAATGTCATATAGCAAGGCGTCATGCCATACATATAGACCTAAGTATCTGTGCAAATTTTGGCTCAGGAACAACGCTGCCGATGCCAACACCGGATCTTCCGCGACACGGGGCCGCTATCGCTTTAACATCGGAGCCACCTTTGTCAGAAGTCGACGACCAGCGCGCGAGCAGTGGCATGAGTGCGGTTACGGCGAGGGGCGCCGACATTCAACGCAGGAACGAGAGCCTGAACTGCGCTGTAAAAAGCTCCACGTACACCAGATTTTTTATAGGTTCGTAGTGCAAGTGTCCGGCACGGCATTACTCACGACACCAGGTGTCGCCTTCTCTTGAAACACAGAGCGCAATGGGGACACAATAGGTGCGCGGTGCTCCGAGGTATGTGGAAACGTGTAATGGTTCCAGGATTTAGTTTCAGAAATGTGGTTGTTTGCTTGAAATCAGGGGTACAATCAGGACTCGATGGCAGTCAAAGGTCACTGGGACGCCTCGCATTGTGCGTTCACGGGAGTACTACAAATTGAGTTGTGTATGGTCATATGGGTTGGAAAGGTTTTGAAGTGAGGGAAGCTCACAGTAAAATTGATTATCAAGAACGGCTGAGGAATATGCAAGAAAGTAAATGGGCTGTGATAGTATCGAGGTATTTGTACAGAAAAACAACATTGATTCACAGTGGAGGAAAAGAACTAAGAAGCTTAGCAGCAAGTATCCGATCTGTATGGTGAGCAACATGGCAACAAAGAACGTCAAGCGGGAAGTCAGAGAAGCTGAAATAATCTCATGGGTGGCGGCAATGGGAAAGAAGCCTGCCAAGAGTAACTACTTAAGAGGAAAAGAAGAAATCAGGAAAGAAACAATTTATGATAACACAAAGCGAAGTTCATTACTTCTTGAAGCGAGATCAGGATGCTTTAGAACACGCAGCTATAAAGCGATATATAAGAAGGAAGAAGAAGCATGTGCTTGCTGCAGTAAAGCTATAGGGAAACGTTAGAGCCTGTTTTATTAGAATGTGAAGACATCTACCCAGCGGTTCATTTAGGCACCGCTAGCATCCTTGAAGCCCTTGGGTGCCGCGAGAGCAAGGGAAAAGTAAACATGTCCGCAATAGAGATTAGTAAGGAGAGATTGGAAGAGTGGCGGAAGAAAAGTAGGAAAACGAGAAACAACGGAGGTGTGCAAAAACAATGTTTACGATAGGAGTTCAGAAACTTTGGTTGTGGGAATTCATCGTAGTTCTTTCTTCTCGCCTTATTTTTTTTCTTTTTCAACATAGGTAGGACACTAAGCAACATATTAGCAAGAGCTTGGTGGGACAACCCACCACTCCGTTCTATAGGGGATGCTTACAACATCCATCCATGCATCCATGCGGAAACTGTGGGAGACGGGACATGGGCTCCGACAATTGCGCGTGCTGGTTGGTTTTCCTCTGGATTTCCTATTTGCACGGAAAGAGCGTATAGTTAGTCGTGGGCTTGGTGGGCTCGGTTTCCGCACAGCAGCGCTTGCACCCGAGGGAATTGGAGGAGTTAAGGAGGTTTTCACGTTCTCTCGTGCTCTTGCTGCCACATGGATGAGGCGACGAAAACATGGTTTTGCACTGCAATATCCCTTACCGATTAGGAAATGACGGCTGAAGGCATACGACGGGCAAAGTGCGTGCTTGCGGTTAATTTCTCAAATGCGTTGATTTTGGGTGCACACATATTCCGCTATATTCTCATGGACATGTAGAAGTGGTATATCCCTGTTAAAGTTAGGCATGAGACCGGCAGAAAGTGTGAACAGTCACGAACCAAACCGTTCGATAGACTTTTCAACTATGTATGTATGCAGTGTTGGCTTTGTTAACGAACAACCAAACCTAACTTGCAGGAATAAGTGTGGTATTTGAAAGGCAAATATTCTAGCTGAAGTGCTATTGAAAGTAGAAACACATATTGATGGTTTTAGTTAAAGTGCAGCAAGCTTCAGGAAAATTTTCACTGAGGAATGAAGGGAATGCGTGTGTTCCGCTTGCGTTTGCGTGACTTCGGCTGCATGGAGCAGGAAGTTGATAGTTGAAATGATAAATTATGCAATCCCGTACTCATCTATTAGTATAGTACAGCAGCCATCGAAGCAGGCAATATGATAATTAAGATGAGAATGATTGAAGTGGTAATAACCCCCAAGCCACACACACACACACGCAAAAAGCCGGGTGTCTCATCTCAACGGCACGTCGGTTTACAACTTTAAACCCACCATGCCTACGATCTCAGTGACCTCATAGTTCAACATTATGAACCGCCTTTTCCTCATTTATTACGTCCCCGCACCTCGCACGTAATCACCGTCACACAGTCCTGATCGCACTATTGTTGCCACCCCGTCGTCACACAGTCGCCGTCACACCATTGCTTTCATGCCGTCATCCTCATGCTGTCGTTTTACCATCGTAATCATTTGAGGAGCGCCATGTAATTGTCCCCGTATGGCCATCACCACAACGTCTTCCTCGATCAATCAACGTCGTTCCTGTAGCGTCGTTCCATCGTAATCATCTCATAGTAATTCATTTCTTGTTGTGCCACCGTTGCGATGCCATCTTCGTCGCTGCGTCGTCGTCAGACGGTCGTTATCATGGATCTCTTATCTCACCATCGCGCTTATGCCATCGTGGTTATATAGTTAATAGTCTAGCTTCGTTATCCAACTTTCGTCATGCTATCATCGTCGTATCGACTTCGTGATATAGTTGTCGTCATCCAAATTTCCTGATGTAATTCTCTTGCCATTCTCGTCATGGCGTCATCGTCCCACAGCATATGAACATGACTGAAGGACTAGCGATTAACCACAACGTCCGCATTGACATGTTATGACGTTGACGCCGGGTGAATCGGTGGGGCCACTGTGGTGAAACACTATATTCATGATATTCACCGCATCTGTCACTTCGGAAAATTTTGTTATTTTCTCATGTGAAATTGCCGCTGAAATCAGAGCGCCATGAAGATACGATATCCAACCTTGGGGTGCTTTGACTTACGTGATGAAGAACAATCTGTGTGGTATTTCGCTTCATACGTATTACACCTTCATCTGGGACCCCGGAAAACAAGGGCAGCAGTGTGTAGATAGCCGAGCGGAATACACTCGTTTTTAATACACCCGTTTTAATACACTCGTTTTTAATACACGAATACACCCCTGCAAAACTTTGTCAAATTGTAATTTACTTTTTGTGCAGCCGTTTGAAAAAAAAAAAGAACTTTCTGCGGCTATTGCAACTTTATTTTACCGAGCACCACCCAATCCCAAGAACAGCCACACTGCACACTCCCCACCCGTACATTCCTTTTATGTGGTTAAACTTATCCGCTCACTTTCCTTTGTGTTGTGGTTTGTTGTCTATTTTTGTACTGTGCTTTTTTTAGAGTTGGCACTGCGTCGCCATTGCGTTTCCAGTGTCACCACTTATTTGAAAAGGTTTGTCTTTGACTCACTATTTCATTTGTATTATGAGTGAGAAGCTGTAAAAATGCGTGTGCGCTTATTTGAAACAGAATAAAGAGCCACGAAATATCCTTCTGGCAGTTTCCTAGTGCGTCATGATAACACGCTTTCAAATGTACATTAGTCCTTGATGCTTTATCTGTACATTTCCCTATTGTCGCATTAACTTAGGTATAATAATGTACTGCTTCTTCGTCAGAATACTTTTTTCCATAAAACCAAGTGACCCAGTATATTGGTTTCGTCGTCAATGCACCATGACACCTGTCCAGAGATACACACGTTTTGTAGTCATAAATAATGGCATATACTCGAGCCATCTGTGCACATATCAAGCAGACATCTGAATAGAGGATAGTCAACTCTCGTACAATTGAAGTCGAACTGACAAAAAGTAAATGGAACGACGAACGTGTCTTGCCAAATTTCTTATACGAACCTATTAGTGGGTGTCTAAGTGCTAAAGGCCTATTGGTTTGCGCTTTCTGGAAGGCTCCTACAAAAAGCAATTTTATTTTTGATCTAATAAAACAAATGCAATTTCTCAAGAAGCATGAAAGCCAAAGTTTTTATTTTTCAGGGTCAGTCATCGTTTGAAGAATTACTGAGACTTAAGCTTTTCGTAGCCAAAACATGCGTATAATCACAGCTTGTGAGTATTTTTTATTGAAGTTTAATTGCATTTTGGTCACTGAATGGGCTAGCTCTCCGGTAATCTCTTAAAATATGCTATGACAGAGAACAGATGCATATTTTCGGCTTCAGTGCTGAATGGCGCAGTTTCGCCCGAGAGGGAAAGGCATCAATTGCGATAGCAATTCAGCGGGCACCCATATGAAATAAGGATAGTAGTATTATCGGCCCTAGAAAATTGTAAGCATAAGCATACTGACTAAATTAACAAACACGGTATCGCGCGGTCACATGCAAACATGAGCACATGCCACTCGATGAACGCGGAAACTGGCCGTCAAAACGCTGGAGTAAGCAAGCGTGACCTCAGCAATCGAGCTCAACCACGTGCTCCACCCCACGTAGACGCGAAGAAAGCCGCGGAAACACAGCATGCGGTGTACTATGCCCCGTCGCAGATGGACCTTAAGATACAGAGGCCCGAGCACGCGCGGCCGCTCGAAGTAGAAGGTGCCCCCCTGCCTCTCTCCCTATCCACGGCGAACCTTGTCCCTAAAGCAGATGGCTTCCAACATACAGCGGCCCGGGCGCGTATTTCCAATTGCTAGTAGCTAAAGCGGGGCATGGCACTTGCGGATACGACGGATGTTTGCGCGCATGCCCGAGTAAGGGCGGGTGCGAGAGAGGAAATGTGGGGACCTTTGCTCCTTGAAGACACGACTCTGCCTAGGTACTACCGAGGGGTTTCTTGGCGCGCGCTCTATGCGCTTGTCCCTAGGCTTGCCGGCAGAAGTCGCAGGGCGTGGTAGTGCTGAACTTAGCATCGAAAGTTGGCGGTTCGACGCAATTATACTTATACAATCATGTTTTTACTTATGAAAACAACGTGTCATTATTTCGCATTATTGGTGGTACCTCCAGGACATCAAAGCGGCAACGGAGACATCAAAGCTAGAAGCCGGACTGGTCTGTGGGTTGGGGCTCGCAGAGGCCTGTGCGGGCCAGGAGAGTATAAGATCAGCTGTCAGCTATCGCGGACAGCCAATTTTTTATGCGGACACCCCCTGGCACGCTACGGCCTCCACGGCCCCAACTCACGGGCCGCCCTGCTTCCAGCTTTGACCCCCCCGCTACCACTTGGGTGCCCCGGAGGTCCTGCGCCGCCTGCTTTAATATAACCGTTGCCGAGGCTTGCATCCGCTGCCGAGGCTTGTGAGTAGTAGTGCTGGCTAACATTCCCAGGGTGAGTTCCAGTAGATAAAACATAAATACTCCGAAATGTGGATGGGAAAACGGCTCCGTGGTAGCTGACTATGGTAAGAGCGTCAAACGCTTAATGCGATGACGTGGGCTCGTGCACCATCTGCGGCCAGTTGTTTTTTCATTCATTTTAATTTCCATCATTTCTTTCAATTTGTATGATGCAATTAAAAAGTACAAGTAATTACCCCATCTGTGCCTACTGGCTTCTCACGATATCGGACCCCCCCTGCGCTTCCTATATATATATATATATATATATATATATATATATATATATATATATATATATATATATATATATATATCCCGAACCTGACACGGTGTTGCAAGTTATGTTTGCTGTGCGTCATGCCCCCACACTCTGCACCCATAACCTGCTTACCCGCTATCCATCATCACCACCAACCACCATGCCCGCAACCTATGACCTATAACGATCACGAGCCAGCATGTCTACTACAAGCATTCACTTGGAAGCTTCGGACCGGACTCTTATACATCCACAATGCTCATTTTTCAAAAAAGGCTTGAAAAAAATAGAACATTGCGTCAATCTTGCCTCCTTCTTCGATACTTTATCAATGCATTTTATGTTATTGTAGCTCATGCATGTTAATTTATTCTCAATAGTGCAGAAGCTTCTTGTAATTTTAGACATGGCAGCAGCATCAGTGTGGTTTCGAAAGTTTTCCTTCGATGGACGGATTGTTATAATAAACATGTGAGCACGTGAAATTGGAAACCACTAAATCATTCTCCGGGAGTGGATGACCTCTGCATAATTTCTTTAATGATGCGTCTCCTAGCTGGGTGTTAGTGTTGGATGGCGTTTCTCTGTAAACTAAAGTAAAGGGACAATATTAAATGGCTCATTGTATCGCATCAATTATTTGCCTACCTTTCTTTGTTTTTTTGGTGCAACTGATGCGCACTGACAAGCTTTCCCATAAAATAGGCTTGTACCGTTGTTTTTTCATTGTTTTGCTGTATATAGAGAGACCTTAATCCAGTAAAACCGGTTGGAATCGTCATTTCTGCCCAGTAGTTCAACCAGAAATGAAGGGCTTTCGCTGAACGGTACTAAAAACCTACATAAACCGATTCTGGGTCGACACTCTTAGAGAATATCAAAACCATGCTCTGAATAGTGCAACCAACCCTCCTTTGGTAAACCAAGCTGATGTAGTTTTGGTGCCAAGCATTACAATGAATATTGGCCAGTGTGGACTGCTCGATGGCAGCATTCTTGTTTGTCAGTATTGGTGGATACTTCCGTTTCTGCATGAAATAGTATCTGATGTGACGCCTCTCTAGAGTAGTGGGAGTTCTACCCGTTGGCTTAACATATTGACGTGCAATGAAACTGATATTCGAGGAAGGAACGGAGTCAAAGTGAGGGCCTAGGTCAGCCAGAACCAACTCTTTGTTGGTCTTTGTTGGCCAGAACCAACGCACTAAGTGTATATTTGAAATTGTTTGAAGCCAGAACGCTGTGGCATTTGTCTGACTGTTTACCAGATGTCAGTATTTCCACTCTCTGAACTGTTCTTTCTTTATAGTTCTTGCTAACATAAGGAGGTAGTAGGATTTTACAGCAATGCAAATTAGCCAAACTCAGGGCCACAAATAGAGCCAGAGGTAGACGCACAAGAAAGCCGGCTGAAATAAAAACTCTCGAAACGTTCATATTTTTAATACTTCAGAAGAAACAGTCAATTAGAACGATCTTAGATGTACAAGTGAAGCTGAGCATTACAGTGGAGTAGTTAGTTGAGTTCAAGCCACATTTTTATCCGTCCAGTACTTATACCACTGTATACATCCTCTGGCGAAGAACGTTTGCTGGGGGTATCAGGTATTCAATAAGGCTTCTCGCAATAGGCAACATCGCCTCTGGTGCGGCTTACTTTGTCGTAACTCCCCCCTCAAAATGTAGCTCTTGTACTCAAAAATTTGCACCATCGGATATTTCAAGCGGTCCAACGCCGGGATGTTCATCTTTGTCAGCCAATAAGCTTTCGTCGAAGAGTGGGCTCTCGCATACTTCTGTCGAGAATGACTGTTCTAAAAAAGACACCGTGCCAGCATATGTGGTTCTCAATGGCATCAGCTCCTGAGGAAGGGGGCTTACGAGTCCGAGCTGAGATATACGGTTTTTGAATCCAATAATTTTGAATTTCACGGTGCCGACAGCTTTTCTTATCTTCTGTTTGAATCCTTCGCCTGCCATATGTGACAGAAAATGAGCCCGTGCGCTGCAATGAAAAAGAGGGCCAAATGTTATAGCCCTCCTAACAAAACAAGTACTCAAAAATGTTGCTTCCGTCAGAAATGTATGGTTGAATGCATCATTCAGCGACAACTTATACCACTCTTCAATGCTTTGTTCCTTTTCTAAAGGACAAATTGATCTAGTTTCAGGAAGAGGCATGGCGGAAATTTTATGCTAGTCTCCGTTTGATGAGGAGAAAAGTCTTGTTTTGTTTACAAATAAATTATGCTTATGAAAGCCTTAAAATAACGCCATGTGTTTAACGTAACGCATATGGAAGAAATTGTCGCAGTAATACGTGACGTGCACCCCATAATTTTTAAAGCGAGACTTTTCTGCCTCTTCCTACATCTTTCCCACAGCGGTTGTTTCTGCTTTTGTTGTCTTGCCGAATGCGCGGGTAATAGTGAATGTAATCTCATCGTCACGCAATGGCCGTCCTACAGTCTTTACCTTTCGTGCCTACTGGCCAATCTCGCATGATTGGAAGGTGCAGGAGAAACATACAATGGTATAGCGTAAGTTGACCGTCGCTGTCACGCAGTTATCGTCATTTTATCGCCTTGAAGCCGTTGTCATTAGTACATGGTCCTCATGTAGTAGTCACAGCATCGAGGTTGTTCCATCACGACCACTTTTTTGAGGTTATTCCGTCGTCGTCATGCCATTGTATGCCATACGTCGTCGTCAATTCATTGACATCAGAGAATCATATGTATGCCGTCGTGATAATTCTACCGTCCTCATTCATTCGTCATCAAGGGCCACTTTCGCACGACCGAGTGCAACAATTTCATAGTGAGCGTGGTAACCTCCAGTGAAAATCTCTAGTAGTAGGTCAAGTTGTCTTTGTTTGCAAACAGCGAATAAGCAGCTTCAGTGTTCTTCAGCGTTCTTCAACGCCAACTAACGTTTAGTTCAAACCAATCTTCACAGCGCGGGGGAACCACACATTTTCTTAAAGATTAAAATTTTGTCACGCAAATATCTCAAAATAGTAATGTTTATTTTAATCATCCTTTCGCGGTATTATCCCAAATTTATCCGCTTCGAGATTCAACTATCAGTGATGCTTTTTTTTTCAAAACGCTACTCACTCAGTGATGTGGTACCGTTGACCAGAGCCACGAACAACTTGTTTTTGAGCTTTCTTGACATAGTAGATCAAATTCTAATATTCATAAAAAGCAACGAATGACGAATCATTGAGTCAGCAATCGCCCCACAACACAGCAAGAAAAGACTCGTCAATAAAATTGATAGTACAATTGTTTGGAAACAATCTAGAAGAGGAAACATTTTTCGCTGTATAGAGACTGGCAGAGTTAAGGCATAATAAGAAAATTAACGAATGAATGTAAACCTGAATTTTGCCGGTAGGACAATAAGGTTTTGTTCTATCAGTCATCTGAAATCCACGCTAGAAAGCAGCATGCCAGGTACTTTATTCTCCGTGCTGTTCCATTCTTTGTAAGACAATAAAAACTTCATTAATCCTTCACCCTTGCAATAGAGCGTGCTGAGCCATCTGTTGTAGCACAGGTGAGCAGGACGTGTATGTGCCGAACATAAGCGATGACACAGTCAATAGTGTGATTGTTCATCGCAAGCAGCAGCTTCTAGACAAAAAAAAACACATTTCAAATGCAAATTAGAGTCATGTAGAGAGCAGCTTCCGCGAATAGTGAATGTCATAAAGAATTGCTTTGCTTGCCTGGGCAAGCGTGTACTTCCATGCGCAAAACACAATTTAATTTTCTAATTGTTATATGTTCATTGTTGACCCTCGCTATGCAGACCCTCGCGATGCAATGAACTAGAAGAAAGGAAACCTAGGGGCCTGATTTTTATTAGTCATATGATATGAAGCCAGGCAACAAAGACACCAAGGACAACATAGGGCAAATAATGTAGTGAATAATTTAATTAAATAATTTATGAATAATGCAAATGAAAATGGATGAAAAAAAAACTACTGACTGTAGGTGGCACGCGAACCCTCGTCTTCACATTAAGCGTGTGATGCACTTACTAATTTAGCTACCACGGCGCCATTTTCCCATGTACGTTCCGACGTATCGGGTATCGGATATCGTTTTCCCACCCACTTTCCGGGAACGTGCCTTTCGGGATAACTTGCGTAGATAAACCAAAGTTCAAAACAGGAAGGAATATGTGGTCGTCGGCGACAGTCACAATTGTATGAAAAACGGCAACTGTGCGTCGCCGGAGAACATTGAAATTACAAGCCAGTATATAGTCGCCGCCAGAAACAAAGCGGAAGTATGTGAAAGGTAAAAAAAATACATGACGGCTTGAGGCGGCAGTCGCATGAAGTCTACAGAAAGTGAGCCGAGCCCTGCTGATTTTGGAGGACAGTAGTTATTACACAGCTCGAGTTGGAGGAGATGAGGAGCCAGTGCTGAATGTTTCTATAAAATGTCGAGGTTAAAGATAAAGTCATGGGAGCAGCGTTCAAGAAAAGCAAACAGATCGGAAGTGTTGAAACCAGCAACAGTTACCCGGGCCGCAGATGGAGCAACGCCCACTATTCTTGGCATGTGCACTATTTTTCTGGTTATTCACCAGAAGTAGAGACGCAATGTCCGGATTGTGGCGAATCGTACTGCTCGCTAGCGGACATGCTCTGACAAGGCTCCGCGTTAAGCGGCACCGTGTTCACCAAAGAAGAAGACTGGGTGGACATCCTGCGAAGCGACGACCACCAGACCCAGCTCCGGGCCGTCCAGAGGGCTCACGAAAGGGCGGAGGCTCACGGGTTTCCCGTCCCAACGTGGGTGCGGCCTAGGACCCCTGCCGACCACTAAACCAAGAGTGGATGGGGAGGGGTTCACTAGGACTCAATAGAGTTATATCCTCTTTGCCCCACCTGCAACGCGGATAACACGAGATGCGGCAGCCGTAAGGACTTTTTTCAGGCGGGAACCAAGCTGGTTGCTCATTACCGAGAAAGGGCTTTAGTATGAACAATCGCTGGGACATATACAGCATCAGCTATGGTCGGCAGGGTGAGAGGCTCTGGCAGGAATGCACGCGTCTCCTCCTATCACGCGTGCACGCTGTATCTTGGAGATAATCTCTACGCGGCAAGTCCAAAGGCGCAGTGAAAATACAGTTGGTGCCTTCACGTGGATTTTGCTGTTTCAGCGCATGTAGTGTTGGCAGTCGCATAATCTCAAGTTTCAAAGACATGGCGTGAAATGCTCGCTCGCCTTGTGACTGCGCGTTAGTGAGCGTCGAGCGAGATCTATTAACATTTGACTGAGCGCTCGCGACACCAATAAAACTGCAAACCCTACCTCGTGTAATTGTTTCTTTGCTATCGTAATTAATGCTCCGTCTCTGTGGCGAAACTGTGACTTTTTTCTTTTTTGCTAACGACGACTACCTGTATCTTTTTTACACTTTTGTTTGGGTACAGGCTGCGGGAACTAAGCGCAGTCAGCCATGGCGTCCATGAATTGTGGCATCGCACGACATACCAGACGCAAATGTTGGACACCGTGAGCTCTGTCGATTCATTGCTCCAGGCGCGAACGGCGCTGCCATGCGCAGGCGTTCATAATCAGGCTAGAATTCCCTGACCTTCTTGTAATTTGTTTATAGGCGCGTACCAACAAGGCAGTACCAACGAGGAATGCTCTGAGAATTTGTGAAGTTGTTTTTAACGCTCGAACTTTCGTACTTCGAGTGCACGAAATTTGCGGTTTAACGAAGTTTCTCACTGCTACTACAATTTCCTTATATCGAGGGTTGACTTTACATATAACGAGTACCTCAAGCACTTATACTGCATTACAAAGGATATTTTTTCGCTAGTAATAGTTGATGTTCGCCTCGATGTCAGTGAGGGAAACTTGAAGATATTATGGATGTCGCGAAGTCACGTTACAATAGGCAAGCCAGTGACGCTGATTGCAATGGGGTTAACTGTTTATTAAGATAGAATATGCAAGCGATAGAAAGGAAAGTATTTACACGGACATCACTACGAGTAACATGTTAGAATTTTGGTCTTCTTTCTCAGCCGAATCTCCACCGAATCCCCACCAACGGCCCCGCACGCACCTAAAAGCATTCCCAGCAACCCCCTCGCCCCATCGTTCGTCCAATCACACTGCGGTGCGCGCAGTTTGCACACAACGGGGCTCCAAGGTGACACTATCGGGAGTTCCAATACGTCCAGGTCGTTGCCACAAATCCCTTGCAGTGCAACGAGTCCCCTTTTGTCTAACAACCTCGCAAAAAAAACACACTTCCCGAAGAAAGCACTTCCGCGTTCTGTTCGGGCATCTGGACAGCTTGCGAATGTCTCGGCACAGTGCGGTTAAGCGACGAGGGGCTGACTTCAAGGCCAGGGCATTGCTTCCGCGAACCGGGTGGCGGAAGCCCGACACACAGTCACCCCTCCTACGCGCTCTTCGTAGCCCGAGGGGCGGAAGCCGACACACAGTCACCCCTCCTACGCGCTCTTCGTAGCCCGAGGGTCCCCCACCCACGATGCTATAAATTGCCGCCGTCTTGGTGTCGAACCACCCGTCTCCTTTGACCACCCAGCGCGACCCTTGCACGCAGCTGTCCGCACAAACAACAGCTTCGTAGCCCGAGGGTCTTCGTAGCCCGAGGGTCCCCCACCCACGATGTTCTAAATTGCCGCCGTCTTGGTGTCGAACCACCCGTCTCCTTTGACCACCCAGCGCGACCCTTGCACGCAGCTGTCCGCACAAACAACAGCTTCGTAGCCCGAGGGTCTTCGTAGCCCGAGGGTCCCCCACCCACGATGTTCTAAATTGCCGCCGTCTTGGTGTCGAACCACCCGTCTCCTTTGACCACCCAGCGCGACCCTTGCACGCAGCTGTCCGCACAAACAACAGCTTCGTAGCCCGAGGGTCTTCGTAGCCCGAGGGTCCCCCACCCACGATGTTCTAAATTGCCGCCGTCTTGGTGTCGAACCACCCGTCTCCTTTGACCACCCAGCGCGACCCTTGCACGCAGCTGTCCGCACAAACAACAGCTTCGTAGCCCGAGGGTCTTCGTAGCCCGAGGGTCCCCCACCCACGATGTTCTAAATTGCCGCCGTCTTGGTGTCGAACCACCCGTCTCCTTTGACCACCCAGCGCGACCCTTCGTAGCCCGAGGGTCTTCGTAGCCCGAGGGTCCCCCACCCACGATGTTCTAAATTGCCGCCGTCTTGGTGTCGAACCACCCGTCTCCTTTGACCACCCAGCGCGACCCTTGCACGCAGCTGTCCGCACAAACAACAGCTTCGTAGCCCGAGGGTCTTCGTAGCCCGAGGGTCCCCCACCCACGATGTTCTAAATTGCCGCCGTCTTGGTGTCGAACCACCCGTCTCCTTTGACCACCCAGCGCGACCCTTCGTAGCCCGAGGGTCTTCGTAGCCCGAGGGTCCCCCACCCACGATGTTCTAAATTGCCGCCGTCTTGGTGTCGAACCACCCGTCTCCTTTGACCACCCAGCGCGACCCTTGCACGCAGCTGTCCGCACAAACAACAGCTTCGTAGCCCGAGGGTCTTCGTAGCCCGAGGGTCCCCCACCCACGATGTTCTAAATTGCCGCCGTCTTGGTGTCGAACCACCCGTCTCCTTTGACCACCCAGCGCGACCCTTCGTAGCCCGAGGGTCTTCGTAGCCCGAGGGTCCCCCACCCACGATGTTCTAAATTGCCGCCGTCTTGGTGTCGAACCACCCGTCTCCTTTGACCACCCAGCGCGACCCTTGCACGCAGCTGTCCGCACAAACAACGCCGAACTTCACTGTAATCCTCGAACAACACGAAGTCATCGCTCAGCTCAAGACGCATCTGCATGGTTTGAAACTTACTCGAATGTTATTGTTGATTCTAACTGTTGTCTATGTTGTCGCCTAACATTCTCTAATCAGACTGCATGCCCGACCCGAATTGTGTAGTACTCTCCGGAAGGCACACGGGTACAAGCGATTACGCTACAACTTTCGACGAGTCATGTGAAAAGCCGACGCGCTTGACCCGCAGATCAGACTTTCGACGATCCCCGAATGTGCTCGGCGCTATCGTTGTGCATGATTATTGCGAGTTTTCTCTGGCGAAAGGCTCACACAAAGAAGGGTTGCTTTCGTGATTCACAGTTTTCGCTAATGTGTTCTTGGCCGTCGCTACGACATTACAATGTATGTATATGCAACCAAGTGGGATCAGATCACGAGTCTACCACAATACAGACCCGGCCTGACCCAAGACCACCCTGAAGGCTACTTTAGCCAGCCCAGCCCGGCTTCTGGGATGGGCCCAGGTTTTCGGGTAGGCCCGTGCCTGTGCAGTGCTTTAGTAGCTGCGAAATGACGATGTGTTGATCACGATGTAGCCGCTACACTAATATGGAGCCTAGCGGGGGTACAGAAAGTGTTGCTGGTGCTCAATGCGAGCAATGCACAAAAATTATTATTTCGTGAGCATGACACCAACTCTTCACGCTCGTCATCTGCTACCTTGTGTTATCGTGGCCGGTGAACGGAACATTGGCTTGTGGATATTTGATGGATATATGAAAGGACCCATGGTGAAACTTTCGGTATACTCGACCGCTTAGGACGAATGATTAGTATTTTTCGGTGAAAAATAGAGATGCCTGACAACAGAAAAAAAGTTTGTTTTGGCTGTTGTTTAATATTTGCTCCCGTGAAGAATGAAAATACCTGGTTGCGGCTCAACGCTGCATGACGACAATAGCAACGCAAGCCGCTGTTAGTTGCAGCTAGCAGCTATTGATTGCTGCTTTCGACTGATTTCTCAAATATTTATTCAAGCACGAATTGAATAAAAATAATCTATTCTGGTTCCTTTGTACAATTGGTGTCTTTAATTGCGACTCGATTACATTCACAGGAGGAAATGGGATCGAATCGCATATGTTGGAAACCATGCTGAGCGACGTTTTGATAAACTGATTATTGAAATGACGTAAAACTGTTGACCACCTGAAACACCTTACGCTGCACTATAGCTTCGTGCCTGTCCGAAAAACTTTCTGCCTGTCCGAAATGTTTTCTGCCGTCCTCGACTGCGCTTCCCTTCTATTAGCATCCATTCTGTAACTCTAATGGTCCACCGGTTATCTATCCTGCGCATTACATGGCCTGCCAAGCTCCATTTTCTCCTTAATGTCAATTAGAATATCAGCTATGCCCTTTGCTCTCTGATTAACACCGCTCTCTTCCTGTTTATTAACGTTAAGCATAACATTCTTCATTCCATCGCTCTGTGCGCGGTGCTAAACTTGTTCCTGAGCTTCTTTGTCGACCTCCAAGTTTCTGCGCCATTTGTTAGCACCGGTAAAATGCATTGACTGTGTACGTTCCTCTTCAGCTCAAGTTTCGCTTCAAGATCTGGCAATGCTTGCCGTATGCCCTCCAACCCATGTTTATTGACCTGTAAATTTCTTCTTTATGATCAGAGTCCCGTGCGAGTAATGGACCTCGGTAAACGTATTGCTTCACAGACTCTATAGGCGAACTGGTGATCTGGAAGTCTTGTTCCCTTGTCAGGCTATTGAGCAATATCATTACCTTCTGCATAATAAGCCTCAACTCCACTCTTGCACTTTCTCTGTTAACGTGCTCAATCATTTGTTTCAATGTGTCCCCAGCGTTGCTGAGCCGGACAATATAATCTGCAAACCGAACATTGCTGGGATATTCACCGTTGATCCTCACTCCTAAGCCCAAGACATAAAGAGCCGCAATAGGATGTACACGTGTTGCGCTAAGGACTAGTGGCACGCGCTTCTGCCGCAGTGGCGTACTTGCGCAGCCATCCTCGCCCCCCTCCCCTCCCCCCCCGAAACTCGCTCCTCCACCGCCGCCGCCGCCACTGCGACTCTGACGTCAATGCGTAGAGATCGTGGGCCCGCTTATCTGCCCAACAACACCTGGCGCGACAGCAATTTTAAACTTAAAATTCGGCAGACACTTAAGACTGCTTATGTGTGGGAATGCGAAAGCATTATATCATTTGTAGACCTCGGAATGTCATCAACACGCTCATTTTACACACTCATGACGTGGCATCACCTCCTCCGCACAGTCACATGTGCCGCCTAATGACACACGCAGTAGTCAAAGCGATGGCAGTGACGGGGCGTGTGTAATCAGGTGCGCACTAGGCACACCTTCAGTAAGCCAGAACTGATGAGCAGCCCCGGCTTTAGGGAAGCGTGCTCGTCTCGCATTCTGTAGAGCCGGTTCCCTCAACCAAATGTACGGTATTTTGTTTTCTAATCCACGGATTTACCTTGTTTGCAGGAAACCCCACGAGAAAGGTGACATCGATCAGAGAGAGAGAGAAATAACTTCGTGTAGTCGCCTGCAGAACGACAACATGACTAAATGGCGCCATGACGCGGGCCCTGACGTCTTCTCAGCGGGTGGTCTCTACTCAACTCCAGCGCGTGTTACTCCCGCGGTCGGTCGCCCTGAGGGGCAACGTTCCGTCGGTTTCGCTCGGCCTTTGTATTTCAAGAGCCGCCAAGACCTGCTGGACGGCCGAGGTTTGGCTTTCGTGGTCGTAGCGTTCCGGGAATTTCATTCCAGAAAATTTCATTCCGGAAATTTCATTTCAGGAAATTTTTGGCGTGTTGTTACTGCATTCGGCGTCGGTCATTTTCGGTTGCGGCGAAGTTTCGCCAAAGGCACGTCCAACATAGACACCAAAAGCTTTCGCCTCAAAACTACTGCACTACAAACATCGCGAACTCATTTCCTCTGTTTCATTTTGTGCTCACTAGTTTTCCTCTGTGCCATCAGACGTTGTCTATCGTTGTACAAATTTTCATATTTCAGAGTTGGAATTGTGCTTTTTCTGGTCAGGTGCCCACCCATATAAATACATTTTCTTTTTCTGTTGCGGCTGTTAGAAAGCGACGCTCCCTACGCCATCGGACTTCCAAGAACGCTGATGCCTCTGTGAAGAGTACGCCCCATCAGACAACACCTCCTCCTCTGCCCCCTATGCCTAGGACAATTCAATCTAAATCTGACAAGGTCATAGCGGACAACAATACAACTTGGTCCTCACTACTAAACCAACAGCCAACGCCAGAAGAACAGCGGAAGTCACAAACGAAGGCACAGCTGATGCCACAGCCGATGCCACAGCCGGAGCCGGAGCCACGTCAAGTGATACAGCTGCGCACGGCTGTCGAGTGCACAGTGCGGGTTCCTGACAAATTGCCCGAAGAAGACCGGCACGTGGCTTGTCAGGATTGGGGGCTCAATCCCACCGTCCCTGGTCCTTTGCCAAGATTGGAGTACGGCATGAATTCGGAGGTAGCTGGCCCATGCCGTCGTCCAACTTATTTACGCTGAGATCGTTGATGAAGTGAAGAACTGCTTCTCATCAAGAACGAGGAAACGGGGTTTATTTACAGAAATTAACTCAGTCTAACATGACTGCTTGAGAAAAAGAGTATCAGCCCAACATGACTGCATGAGTGAAGTGACTCAGTCTAACATGACTGCTCAAGAGAAGTGTCCTCAGCATTCGCACAACCACAGTTTTTATACACTCGATCCGCCGGTCATACGACGCGGCGACTGTTCGTTTACTCATCACCAACTCGCCGCTGCTCTGCAGATCAGTTTACGTACACAAAGGCAACCGCGCTCTGATGCCCGACGACGGCGTTGGCGGGGTGCCGTTCCGGGAACTATCGGTGCCGATCGAGGGTCGCTCGTTGTTCCGTGCCACGCCGAAGCGTGAGACGCACCAAAATACGTCGTCCCCAAGGCAGCTTGTCCATGCGTGTCAAATCAGCTCCGCGTTGGGGAACTCCGGAATCATTGTTCACACACGCCGAACTAGTTCCGTCACAATGTCGATGGGGCGGGTGGAAGGCGGCGGATTCCAGCGCAAAGGCCGCTTCTTTGAACGCCTCCCAGCTGCAGCGACGGAGAGGGAGAGGTGTGCGTCGTGTCGCCCTGTCGAAACTGTGTGGCAATCTTGTTTCGCAGCTCGCCATTCTTCACAGCGCCTCCATGGCCCGGAAAGTCTCGACTGTCTAGCGCTGACAACCGCTAGGCAGGAAGAGAACGGCTGCTGGTCAGGGGGGGGGGGGATTGATGTCTTGGCTCGCAGCGACCACTTGTGCATTGATGTCACCGCCCCAAAACATCCAACAAGGACAGGCAACTGCAAAATGAACCCCACAACACGGCTCTGCGCCGAGATGACGTGCATTGGCTCTCACTTTAGACTCGCTAGGCTTCAAAAAAACAACAACAACATAAGTGCAGAAACAAAAAAAATGCTACATTTCACTATGCCAATTTCTGAAGCAAATTCCTGCTGACAAATTCAGCAATTAATGGAGGGAATTCTGCTGAATGAGAGGGGATTTTCTTCGCCTAAAGAAAAGCTAACACTAGTAACCCTAAAATTTAGGCGGGACCCTCAAACGCAGAATTCAAATTAGCCTGCTCAAACCATCCGCATTGCTATGCAACTTTCCCTTCTTATATCTAACGGAGAAGTTGTACTCTTGGAGAGTGAGGCTCCATCGGAGCAAGCGGCCGTTTTGTGTGACATTTGATTGAGCCACGTCAGAGGACAGTGGTCGGTCTCGAAGATGAACTTCGCTCCGTACAAGTAACACGACAACTTCTGGGCGGCCCAAACCAAACAAGCGCATTCCTTCTCTGAAGCGCTGTAGGCTTCCTCCCTTACATTTAGTTTACGGCTGGCACAGAGGATAGGATGCTCCTCGTTATCGTCGCCGACCTGACTAAGTACCACGCCCATACCACTGTCGCTTGCGTCGCATTGAACTATGAATTCCTTTGTGTAGTCTGGCGCGCGAAGCACAGGGCGAGAAACCAATAGCGTTTTCAAACTTTGGAAAGCGTTCTCTGTGTCCTTATCCCAGTGTACGTTACTCGGTGCTCCCTTTCGGAGGGCGTCTGTTAATGGACTTGCCAATTGCGAGTAATTCGGAATGTACCGTTGATAGTACCCCACAAGTCCCAAAAATGAACGAAGGTCCGTTTTCGGGCGCGGCTGAAAAAATTCTCCAATCGTAGCTATTTTCAGCTCAGCCGGCCATCTCATGTCCTGACCGACAACATGGCCCAGATAAGTAACCTGCGAACAACCAAACCTACACTTTTCCGCTTTCATCGTTAAGTCGACTTTAAACGTACGAAGCCTCGCATTCTTGTCGTAATAGAATTTGGCGTTCTTTTGAGCTATTGCCATGTTCTTTCCGACTAGTTCTTGGGTTGCGCTTAGCCGTTCCAGTAAATTTAGCACGTATTCAACCACGGTTGGACTCTCCCCTCTTTCCTCCCACATCTCTCTTAACATTCTCAGTGGAGACCGGAGTGTCCTCCCATACACTAGTTCTGCTGGTGAGAACCCTGTCGCCTCATGTGGAACCGTTCGCAAAGCAAACAAAGTTGCCGGCAGACAGTTCTCCCAGTCCTCCTTGTGCTCGTAACAGAGCGCACGCAAAACTCGCTTAAGCACCGAATGCCACCTCTCTACACTGTTTGACTGAGGGTGATAGACAGAACTGTGTATTAACTTTACCCCGCACTTTTGCAAGAATGTGGAAGTCAGTGCGCTCGTGAACACTGACCCTTGATCTGCCTGAATTTCGGCTGGAAACCCAACTCGTGCAAACACTGTCAAAATCGAGTCTACTACTTCGGTGGAGCTGAGCTCTTTCAAAGGGATTGCTTCTGGAAACTTGGTAGCCGGACACAGCATGGTAAACAAGTACCTGTAGCCTGATTTTGTTTTTGGAAGAGGCCCTACTGTGTCTATTACAAGCCGTCTGAAAGGCTCTGTTATTAAGGGCACTACCTTCAGTGGAGCTTTCCAAGTCTCTCCTGGTTTACCAGAACGCTGGCAGGCGTCGCATGATCTTACAAAGTTTTCTACATCTTTGAAACAGCCAGGCCAGTAGTATTCCATAAGCAATCGTTCCTTTGATTTGTTTATGCCTAGGTGGCCGGACCACCCATTTCCATGACAAAGACTCAAAAGGTCGTCCCGATACTTAGTAGGTATGACTAACTGATCTAAAATCCTACCCTTTCGATCTCTGTAATGCCGATACAACAATCCTCCTCTCTCATGTATCGTTACGTTGCGCCTAGCAATGCCTTCTTTAGCTGTGTCACGTAATTTAGCTAAGCTCTCATCATTCTTTTGCTCAGCTGCCAGTGACTCTCTATCCACGCGTAAGAGTTGATCAAAGTTCTTTGAGGCCGGTGATAATAACGACCCTGTCTCGCTTGTGAGCGCGTCTGCTTGCTCTTCCTGCAGGCTAGAACTCTGACACTCTAGTGCTACGCTCTCATTGAGCTGGTCAGCTGGCAGGCTCTCCTCAACTGTTCTTTTGTCCCTCGGCCCTAGCTCGGATTCGGGTATTGAAATTATCCCTTTTTCTGCTTCCGCTGGAGGAGCTTGAGCATTTTCAGCCGAAAGCGCCGCGATCTTACGAGCTTGGCCTCGGGTCAATGCCTGTACTGTGCCCTCTCCCAGTTTGAGCCCTCTGTCGCGCAGTAACTGATTCGAACGATTCGAAAAGATGTAGGGATACTGCAGTGACAAAAATTTGGAAACTGCAGCCTCAGTCTCTAGCTCCCCGAATGGTCCACTGATTTTGACTTTGGCCATGGGCAGACACACGCTGTGTTCTTCTACAACCTGTTTTATCCACGCTACTTCTCCGGTGAAGTCATCTACCATCACGTAAGACAGATGGACAATGTCCAGCGTGGCGGCACTGTCTCTTAGCACTCGGCATGGTTTTCCATTAACTTGCAGGTCGTGGAGATATGGACTTAAAAGTTCCATATTCTCATCCTTTTCCTCCACGTAGGAAAAAACTACGCTAGACTTCTCGCAGTTTACAGCTATATGTCCCAGTTTGTGGCATTTGTAACAGCGAATTGGTCTAACAGGTTCGAATTTTCTTTTCTGTTCTTTTTGTGCGGTTTCTCCGTTAAGTTTCTCCTCGCTCTTTTCTGCGGGCTTTTCCGCCATGTCTACAGGCTCGGATCGTCTAGTTTGCGCACCCTTTTTGAACGGAAATGGTTTCCGCGGTCCATTTCGACCGTCCCAGTTTCCCTCCTCGGAGTTCAACTTTCTACGGGTTGCGTACTCTTCGGCTAATTCAGCCGCCCTTTCCACAGTGTTTACATTACCTCTGTCTTGCACCCACAGTTTCACAGCTTGGGGGATGGTTTTGTAAAACTGCTCTAGACACATGCATTCAATGATCATGTCTCTGCTGTCGTACGCTTCCGCGCTTTTAAGCCACTCGACTAGGTTGGCCTTTAAGCTATATGCAAACTCCGGATAGCCCTCGCTATCTTTCTTGCCTGTGCTCCTAAACCTTTGCCGAAAAGCTTCGGCTGAAAGGCGGTATTTCTTCAGGAGACTAGCCTTAACTTTCGCATAATCATATGCATCCTGCACACTCAGTCTGGCGATTACTTCCGCCGCCTCACACGGCAACATAGACAGCAACCGCTGTGGCCATGTACTCGGGCCGAAGTTCATCTTCTCGCAAGTCCTTTCAAAATTGCTTAGGAACAAGCCTATGTCGGTCCCGACCTCAAATGGCTTTAATAGCCTGTCCATGCGGTACGATTCTGCCTCACTTGATCGACCCAGAGCGCCTTCACTTCCTTGAGACAACTCCAAACGTTTGCTTTCAAGTTCAAGTTGCATTTTTCTTAACTCGCGATCTTTATCGCGTTCCTCCCTTTCTTTATCGCGTTCCTCCCTTTCTTTTCTCTCTCGTTCTTCTCTCTTTTTCAGAAGTTCAAACCCCAGTTCAACTTCTTCCTCACTGGCCTGTTCGGAAATGATATGCAATAATTCTGATTTTAGCATTTCCTTACGTACATCTAGGCCCAGTTCCTCACCAACAATCAACAACTCGTCTCTCAGCAGTGTCCTTAATTCCATGACTGCTGCTTTACTGCCTTGATTCTGCTCTCTAAATCTAGCTAGGAAAACACAACCTAGATAACACACAACAATCTAGCTTCCCTACTGTTCTAACCAGAACAACCACAAAATGAAGCCTAGAGAGTCAAAGCAAAAACCAAGCACTCACCGCAGATACAGCGCCATGTCGCAAAGTCCATCCCACCGCTGCCACCAGTTGTCAGGATTGGGGGCTCAATCCCATCGTCCGTGGTCCTTTGCCAAGATTGGAGTACGGCATGAATTCGGAGGTAGCTGGCCCATGCCGTCGTCCAACTTATTTACGCTGAGATCGTTGATGAAGAGAAGAACTGCTTCTCATCGAGAACGAGGAAAAGGGGTTTATTTACAGAAATTAACTCAGTCTAACGTGACTGCTTGAGAAAAAGAGTATCAGCCCAACATGACTGCATGAGAGAAGTGACTCAGTCTAACATGACTGCTCAAGAGAAGTGTCCTCAGCATTCGCACAACCACAGTTTTTATACACTCGATCCGCCGGTCATACGACGCGGCGACTGTTCGTTTACTCATCACCAACTCGCCGCTGCTCTGCAGATCAGTTTACGTACACAAAGGCAACCGCGCTCTGATGCCCGACGACGGCGTTGGCGGGGTGCCGTTCCGGGAACTATCGGTGCCGATCGAGGGTCGCTCGTTGTTCCGTGCCACGCCGAAGCGTGAGACGCACCAAAATACGTCGTCCCCACGGCAGCTTGTCCATGCGTGTCAAATCAGCTCCGCGTTGGGGAACTCCGGAATCATTGTTCACACACGCCGAACTAGTTCCGTCACGAAGGTGGCGGATTCCAGCGCAAAGGCCGCTTCTTTGAACGCCTCCCAGCTGCAGCGACGGAGAGGGAGAGGTGCGCGTCGTGTCTCCCTGTCGTAACTGTGTGGCAATCTTGTTTCGCAGCTCGCCATTCTTGACAGGCAATGATGCTCCGGTTTCTGATGAATACTTGTAGAATTCTCTTAAACAACCTGCACACTCCGTCAGCGCGAAGTTCATTGCAAGTGCTGGATGCTCTCAATTCAGTACTTGCAACTTTTGAGTAAGCATCATGGCTCATCCGCATCATTATATTTGCCCTGAAGTCAGAACAGCTAGGGTTTAGCTTAAACATATACTGCCACGCACTGCAATGTACTGCTGACGCCCACGGGCTCCTTGGTCTTCAGTAATGACTTCAACATGCATCACCAGCTAAGAAGCACCAAGATTAGCTTCGTACAGCAGAATGACGACAGCGTGACGTATCGACGGAGAACTTGCTCTGATTTGACTGATTTCCAGGCACATTGCTGCGTGCACACACAGTGATCCCTCTATCCCGTACTTCTCTTTCTGTTCCCCTTTCCCTTTCCCCAGTGTAGGCTTGCACACCGGACACTCGTCTGGTTGACCTCCCTGTCATTTCTCTCTTTGCCATCTCTCTTTTCTTTCAGTCTGTAAAACAACGTCAACTGACATTTTCACTTCTTTTTATATTCTGTGTATTTTCTACGTCCGTATATTCCGTGAGGCAGCTTAGTGCATTTGTGGTCCGGGTATCAATCGTTTACTAATAAAATATATATCGCCACTTATTTGGAGAGTTTTGCTATGACTCACTATTTCGCATGTATAGTATGATTCAGAAGCCTTACACATACCTGACACAACACATATGCGCCTACATAAAACATAACAGTGAGGTTATAACAGGCGTTCTGGCATTTTCCAAAAACGCCAGAATAACCTGGTTGTAACAATAAATTAACCATTTATGTTTCGTCAGAAGATTTTGCTATTACCGCGCCATTTCAAAATCGTAATGTACTCCTTCTTCCTCACAGCACCTTCTCATAAGAACAAATGCTCCAGCATATTGAATTCGTCTACAATGGAATGTGGCGCCTATCTAGGAATAGATCTGTTCTGTATCCACGAATAACGCCATGAAATCCAGCCAGCTGCGCTATTGTAGAGCTGACATCTGAATGTAGCTTAGTCGACTCACGTACACGTGATGTCCGAATGAGGAAGCGGAAATAAAACAATGAGCGTGTTTTGCGAAAAAAAAATATATGTGATCTTGTTTGTGTGTCTGTCAGTGTCAAAAGCCCATTTGCATGGTGGCGTTTTCTAGAATCCTCTTCTAGAAAGCTTCTCTGTTTTCGATGTAATAAAACATACGTATCTAAGATATGCTATAAGGAGAGATTTTAGTTGCAAGCCGCAGTCTTTGCTGGGACAATTACTGAGCGTTAAGCTCCCCATAGAGAACAACACCGTTACAAGCATTTGCGTCTCCAAAGCCATGCGCGTCTTCAGAACTGGTAAGTATGAAGTTTAATAGTCGATGGGTGTCGCAATGCGCTTGCTCTGCCGTAATCACGCAAAATCTGCTAAGACAGAGTACATGCATAATCTCACATTGAGGGCTAACACCTGCAACTTCGGTAGCCCGACCTACTCTTCGACAATAAATGGACAATGAATAAATGTGCACAGAAAATGCAAGAATGTACACATTGGTAATTGCCACACGACGCTTGTGGATATGGCTGGTTGCAATCAGAATCATGCTCAACTCCTTGGGTTCCGCGATCAGTGACGTCGCTCCTCTGGACTTGGGGCGGGTAGCGCACGTTGCTTACCGTACCATTAATTGCAGGACATCCTTCGAGGAATATATGAGAAAACGAATTTGGGATATTCGCGTTTCTTTTCTCACAGCGAAACTCTGAATACTATTTCCGCAAAGGTTACGCAAAGTTGGAATGTTGCGTGGCACTCCATTATAGAATGAATGTTGACTGTTGTTGTACGGCAATCAAAAAGACATTCTGTTTAACGTTTTAGCTAACTTGTAATCAGTATTTCTGCAGCTTAATGTCAGTTTCACCGGTTCCTTTTTAAGAGGTCAACGGCGAGTTGTCTAAATGTCGTCGGTGTTTTCTGATAACGTTGTTTCAGTTTAAATTATTTTCAGTGCGTTTGTGCCACAGCGTATGTTACCACTTTGTTTCTTACTGAGTTTGAATGCAAAACGCAAGCTTCCGTACAAAGTTCGGATACAGTGAAGCATAGGAAATGGCTTCGATATAGCGAAGAAATCGTTCCAAATATAGCGAAGTGCATGGAAAGTCTTAGTCATGTTTTAAGTCCCTCACCAACCATTTGGCCTTCCGAAGGGTTCGACAGCTCTCTCATGAAGCTTCGCTGCCTAGGATGTATGGGTTGTTCGGATGGGCATATAGCTGGCAATTTGTTTGTGTTGTTTCTCCTGCTGTCTGATA